>NC_134831.1:175019391-175065843 GCF_004210375.1 Tachypleus tridentatus
TTTTTAAAGACTATTGCAAAAGTCGTTTGAATGTATACTTTATTTTTAATACTGTTCAGTACTAATGTTCGATTTGAGACAGAAAGGAAATAGTCGAGTACAGTTTTTATATCATATCGTATATATATCAAGTTCAAAAGCATGTTTGTGACTATTCAGTTCTTCATTCTTCTACACATTTGAGCTAGCAGTATCAAACTTGGCAGGTGACTAAGGTAATATCATAATATGTATGACATAACCTCCCCTTACCACGGAAGGAGGTCACCTAGGTATAATGAAAGTCTAAAAGCATATTAACTAGGCCACTGAACTCGAATATGGTATCGGACTTTGGGATTCTAACCCTCAGTATTCCGGGGCACCTTTATCAAACTGTGTTGATAACTCCACTCACCAACTAATCGGATAAACTTGGCACACGTGCTCAAGTATCAATGGGGAGAATCCAAAATATATTTTTGGGTAAGGACCCTCCTTGGGATAGCCTAAAGCATTTGGAAATAACAGGGTAAGTTAATCGGTACGCTGGGGTCTCTGTAAATCGAAAGGGGGCTATAAATCTCGAAACTAACTGCAAATACTTTATGCTAGCTCAAATAAAAGTTGTTCCCAAATAATAATACAATACACAGTTGAACCACAATAATAATAATAAGGACAATATAGAATATTTTATTTTCTCCCAAGTGCTCAACGGTAAGCCTAACAGATAACACTAAAAACAGGGCTTCGATACTCATGATGGGCACAACACAGATAGCCCATTGCTTAGTTTTATACATGTGCATTATTTTTCTCGAAACAAGTTCCGAGTCAACAATAACACATTTTCACCAAATGTTTAAAAAAGGATTTTATGAGAAAAGTCAAATGATGAAAGATTATTTTTATCAATGTTTCATGTACTTTTACCTCTATATACGAACCCGAATCAGAAGTTGTCTTTTAATAATAATTGTTTATATTTACGATGATACTTTAGCTTTGTTCGAAACTGGCGTATGAAAAGTACGTATAATGGCATTAGTGGAACAACACTCACTGGAAATCATATATATGTTATGAGTCATTTTGTTTTTTGTTGACTCTTATATTCTAAATATGCTGATGACGTCAGAGGTCTTACTTTCAATTTGTATAAGCTAAGATCGATTGTGCTGGTCGGCGCATGCTCAAACTACTGAAGAGAACAGTTGGGGGGAGGCTTATGACAGTCACGATAGTTTATTTCTACTTTCAGCTTTTACAACATTGTTGTTTTGACTTTTAAAACATGTTTACCGAGGTGTTGAAAGACGTTATGTGTATCTTTGTTTCGATGTAAAACTGAGTCTAAAAAGGTTCTGTGTGCCTTTCACAATACAGCTGGAGTTGATAGTGAAAATAAAACAAGTGTATCACCAAGTTGAACCCAGTTAAAGGACAACATTGGCTACACTTTATGTGTTAAAAGAAAACAAAAACAACATAATCGACCTTGTTTAAAGTGAATGACACAGAGATTTATATAAATACTAATTGGTTATTTATGTGTGTATATATACATACAAACAGAAGATTGAAATGTATATATATATATATATATAGGAGTGTTCTTCTTATAGCAAAACCACATCAGGCTATCTGCTGAGCCCACCGAGGGGAATCAAACCCCTGATTTTAGCGTTGTAGATCCGTAGACATACCGCTGTACTATTGAGGGGCGATATATATAGGAAAGATGAAAATTAAAAAAATAATAATAAAATACATCAAAAGGAAGAAAAGCACAAAGTTTGTCTAACATCTTCAAACCTCGAATGAAATATAATTTTATGGAAAACTAAAACAGTGACATAAAACAAATAAATAAAAGGCAGCTAAAAAACAAACATCCAACACCGGGGCGCAAAATCATAATGGAGTGGAGAGTATTATGTCCTGATGTTTAGATGTTTTGTTTGTTTTGAATTTCGCCCAAAGTTACACAAAGGCTACCTGCGCTAGCCGTCCCTAATTTTGCAGTGTAAGACTAGGGGAGGGCAGCTAGTCATCACCACCCACCGCCAACTCTTGGACTACTCTTTTACCAACGAATAGTGGGATTGACCGCACATTATAACGCGCCCACGAATGAAAGGGCGAGCATGTTTGGTGTGACAGGATTCGAACCCGCGACCCTCGGATTACAAGTCGAGTGTCTTAACCATCTGGCTTTGCCGGTTCATGTTTAGATGTACTGGAGAAAGTAAGCCCCAGTGGGTTGAGGGGTACATCGTGCATCCTATATAACCTCAGCCTCACAGGCTTCACATGTGGGTGTTTTAGTCCACAATGTTCCACACCTTTACCACCCTTGGCTGTATAAAGGCAGATATTGGAAGATATTTGTTCATAAAATAAAATGAACAGAATTTATTTAAATGGAGAGGGTGGAAACCAAACTTTCCTTGAAATCACCACTCCAGCCCCAATATGATGTTTGGACATGAATACGAAGATGTTAGGGGATTATCAAATTAAGCCCAATAAGTTATTAGTATAGCTTCCATAGTTTGCCCTTTCCACGATATTATCTAGATCTTCAATGGTTCTAAAGAGATCCACACAGTAGAAGGTCTTATTACAGGAAAACTACTCCATCTATAAAGATATGTCAAAAAATTTCACCTACAATAAACTTTAGAAATTATTTTCATATTTTAATATATATACTTTTTATATCTGTTATAAAATAATTTAAAATATTTAATTAAGATTTTTCCATCAAATTCAGTAAAAATCACTTTGTGTACTAATATACGAATATTAGATATTAGGAACTGTACTTCCTACACATTGGCAGTTTTTGGTACATTACTGTTTGGAAAGAAAGTTTGAAAATTTGAAATACGAAACCTTTTTTTAATCAAAAACATGAATATTACAATAATTATTAATTAGGTTAATGTTTACCTCTAAAATAATGTACTTCAGTATTTCGTATAGAATTGCAAGATAAGGGTTACCAGAATAATTACTTATTTCTGGATTATTAACACTAATTAAATAGTCAATATATCTTTACATTAAAGAAAATAATTCCAGATTCAAAACAATATTTATAAATTTATTTTCATAATAATAACTTTATAAATTCACAATATAGCTTGAATAATAAAACCCCATGTATACAAAGGTAACAGTGTAAATATATGGCTACACCTCCATCTCTTGTAGATGGTTTTTTCAACTGAATCTGTTACAAATAATTTTAAAATATTTTAGTGATTCCTGTACTCTAGTCATATCATAGGTTCGCGTGTAGCTAATAAACGCATGTACATACCAAGAAACACAACATTAAAAGTTGGGAATTTACATAACAGCTGCGATTTCAGAACAAATGTTGTCTTTCTTCTTCCTAATATAGTGACGATTCTTTGTCCTCGTCGAAAACATTTTATTTCTACGAAACTAAAGTTCTTGAAACCGAACATAAAGAACAGTTGTTGTATCAATATATAGTTAAAGGAAAATTAACAATACAGGTAGGAAATAAAGATCCACGTGACAAGTGTTGGAATACTCGGTGGATAAAAACTTTATATAACATGAAGTGTTGTAATACACTGGTGGAGATAAACTTTGTATTTCATAAAGTGTTATAATACATTGGTGGATAAAAACTTTGTATTTCATAAAGTGTTATAATACATTGGTGGATAAAAACTTTGTATAACATAAAATGTTGTAATACACTGGTGGATAAAAACTTTGTATAACATGAAGTGTTGTAATACGCTGGTGGACAAAAACTTTGTATAACATAAAGTGTTGTAAAACACAGTGGATAGAAACTTTGTATAACATGAAATGTTGTAATACACTGGTGGACAAAAACGTTGTATGACATAAAGTGTTGTAATACACGGTGGATAAAAACTTTGTATAATATGAAGTATTGTAATACACTGATGGACAACAACTTTGTATAACATGAAGTGTTGTAATACACTGGTGGACAAAAACTTTGTATTACATAAAGTGTTGTAATAAACTGGTGGAGAAAACTTTGTACAACATAAAGTGTACACTAGTTCTAGGTATACACCGGTGGCGAGTAACTCTGTAGATAAGTATTAATTTTCAAAGCTAATGGGGCCAATCATGGCATAGGATGTTTAATTTGCATAGCTAGAGAGTCAGTAAGACATAGAATGTTTCGTTTGCATAATCAGAACTTTAAACCCAGACGTCACTGACTAAATCATCTTATTATCTGTTTCAGAAAGGATTAGATAAGAGACTAAAGTTAAAACGTCTTTAATATAAACAAATCCTGAATAATAAAATTATAATACACACTTTTGATAAAAGTGTTCAGACTGAAATTTGTTTTCTTATTTGATAGATGATATCACATAATGCCCCCAGAGGCACAGCAGGATGTCTGCGGACTCCCACCGCAAGAAACCGGATTTCGATACCCGTGGTGGGCATAGCAGCTTTGTGTTTAATTCCAAACAAACAAAGTTGTTGCGCAAGTTCTTAGAAGACGTTAACAACAAATATCACGAGACCATCAAACAGATATGTAATTTAAAGCAGACAAATAGTTATAAAATAACTATGGTAACATTTACTAACTCGGCCCCTGCACGACCTGGTGGTTAAGGCACTCTACTCGTAATTCCAGGGTCGCGGGTTCGAATCCTCGTCACATCAAAGCAGGCTCGTCCTTTCAGCCGTGGGGCGTTATAATATGCGGTCAATTCCACTATTCATTGGTAAAAGAGTAGCCCAAGAGTTGGCAGTGGGTGGTGATGACTAGCTGCCTTCCTCTAGTCTTATACTACTAAGTCAGGGATGGTTAGCGCAGATAGCCCTCGTGTAGCTTTGCGCGAAATTCAAAAAACAAAACAAACATATTAAGTGTTAGGCCTGTCTTCGGCTCGAGCTTCTGTACATGTGTGCATCAACACGTGCGCCTCGCAAGTGTACATGGATGTAGCAATTCTAAGTAACATAGCAAAGTGGCTAACCCACAGCGTTTCTGAGAAGGAAGTGGAGACCGTCAGCAGTTTATAATTACACATATACAGGTACTTACTGTATGAACAACCGGATGGTATTAGCGCGTGTTTGTGGCTGAAGCTGTACTTACAAGGAGGTGAAATTAGCAATACCTTGAAGGTTGGAATTTCATTGAAAAAAATGAATGATCCATATTAGGTATGATGGATCCTAACGAGAAAACCAACGCTAAAATCAGGGGTTCGATTCCCCTCGGTGGGCTCAGCAGATAGCCCGATGTCGCTTTGTTATAAGAAAACACACCCTAACGAGAAAATAAAGAATAGACGTCAAACACAGAACATGAAGATATTAAAATCACTTTAACGGGCCCGGCATGGCCTAGCGCGTAAGGCGTGCGACTCGTAATCCGAGGGTCGCGGGTTCGCGCCCGCGTCGCGCCAAACATGCTCGCCCTTCCAGCCGTGGGGGCGTTATAATGTGACGGTCAATCCCACTATTCGTTGGTAAAAGAGTAGCCCAAGAGTTGGCGGTAGGTGGTGATGACTAGCTGCCTTCCCTCTAGTCTTACACTGCTAAATTAGGGATGGCTAGCACAGATAGCCCTCGAGTTGCTTTGTGCGAAATTCCAAAACAAACAAACACTTTAATGACCCTAATAAACATGGCGCTTTCCCTGGTATCGTATCTGACATAACTAAACATTTTATTTCATTTGGCTATGTCTAATTAAAAAGTCTGCTTGTACAAAAATTTAATCCAATGAGAGCCTTGTTTTAAAACTGTATGACGTCTGAATAATTATTTGACGAAAGTGTTTGTTTATTGCTGGCCAATCGCTGAACCAATTGTCCCCAAAGTACCCTTAGAACCTCTTTAGTAAAGTGATAATGGTAGGGGGTTTCATCATTCGAATCTGAACCCCTGCTCAGAGGTTCTTCAGCAGCACAGCGGCATTTCTGTGGACTTGCAACGCTATAAACTGGTTTTCGATACCCGTGGTGGGCAGATCACAGATAGCCCATTGTGTAGCCGTGTGATTAACAAATAAATTCAGTCTTCAGCTAGTAAATCTTAGTTTTAACGGACACTCTGTTTGTGGACACCTCATACCTATGAGTGGAACATAATCTAAACTCTAACTTCTCTTTAACGCTGCACATCCTTAATTTGTTTAGCGGTATTATTCTACATATGTAGTATCCGTGGGCATGTGATTATATAAATCTATTAGTAGTTATCAGAAGATAATGATGTATCTGTATCGTTTCTGTGTTCTACAGTAGTTTTCTGTCTCTGATAGGCAGAGGTTGCAACTCAAACATCTGCAGCTGATGAACATTTGTGGATATGAACACTCTAGTATCTATTTTATTATTTCTCTAATATTTAAATTCGTGTTTAAATGTTCATGATCAAATCAAACTGGCCTAATAATATATTTACAAAAGAGCATTCAGTCATTCAAAATTAAAAACGTAATAATTAAACACACGAGGATCTTGCAGCTTCACTTCTATTAGTAAAAAACAAAACCCAGTTTTGATTTGTTATCTGAAACCCTTAGACTACAAACTAACTTATGATACAGGTCTAAGGTGTGGTGATGTCATAAAAAAATCAGATTGAAGTAACCTTCATGATGGATGATTCATGCGTGTCGAATCATATCCGAGCTTCTCGAAGTTTATTAAAACTTTGTTTTGAGTTCGTAATTTAGTAATTATAAATGGGTATACATACATTTTGGTCTAGAAATGTTTGAATATTTTAATAATAGTTAAAATATTCAGGCTCGAGTAAGGAAGCATATTTTGTTAATGTAATAATAGGTATACGTGAAGAAGACAGACCAGTGTTCATGTGGTATGTTCCACAATCGATAAAATTATTCTTTATGTATATAAATCAGTGTTTACCTACTTGTTAAAGGTTTAATTATTGGAATAGTAACGTCATTGTAATAACTAAGCTGTTAAAGTTTTTCTTATTGGAATAGTGACGTCAATGTAATAATTAACCTGTTAGAGGTTTTTCTTAATGACATAGTGACGTCATTGTTATAATTAACCTGTTAAAGGTTTCCTTTTTTAATAATGATGTCACTATGCCAATAAGAAAAACTTTCAACAGATTAATTATGAAAATGACATCATTATTAAAAAAGGAAACCTTTATAGGTTTTTCTTATATGATGTGTTTGTAATAAATAACTTGTTACAGTTTTTTTATTTGTAATAATTACTAGTTGTATGGACTTATAACGAACTGTGTTGTTTACACTTATCATAAATAATGATTTAGTGAAGCTACTTCTAGTAAATCTCATTATTTCCAGATGATATCTTTAACTGCTTTAGACAGTATTTAGTTTATCGACCCAGTACCTATAACCTCTTGGATACACTGGTTATTTTGTTGTTGAGTGTAAGGCTACATAGCGGGTTATGCTAACCGTGGATATCTATCCACGATTTTGAACGTTATAAGTCAGCTGTTTAGATTAATGGTTAAAAACATATTTTTACATGATAATTGTATGATATGTGCGATGTTTTGTTTACTTAACAATTATTCCAGTTTAGGTACTCGTGCCAAAGTGTGTACACCTATTGCGAAGCAAGTTATATTTAGGTTCACAGGTTATTTGACTTTTACTAAACCAGATGACAGCTGGCTCACCTCTAGCGGCATGAAAAAAACTAACAAGTTGACTCCAGGCCAGTGACTCCCTTTCCTTCCATCTCAAATACTTTAAATACCTCGGGTGTTCCCCACTAGGTGGGGTTTATTTGGTGACAGTGTAAGCATCACTTTTCATTTTCTTTTGTTTATCTTTGTTTGGCAAAGAAACTAATTCACTGTGCATGTCCATTATTTTATCAAAAAAAATTCCAATTTTAATTTATATATATATAAAGTGGTGTTTTTATCGTTTGTTTCGTTTACCAAAAGACCTTGTTATTTATCTTGCACTGAGTTATTATGAGATGCCTCCCAGTGGCTCAGCGGTATGTCTGCGGACTTATAACGCTAAAACCCGGGTTTCGATACCCGTGGTGGGCAGAGCACAGATAGCCCGTTGTGTAGCTTTATGCTTAATTCAAAACAACTACTATGAGAGACTCGACACTGAATCCCCCTAGCAGCATAATATAAAAGTTATGAAGCACTGTATTGTTTCCCATACATCAGACTGCACGAATTATTTATGGAAAATTGAAGACATTCCATACAGCAGCCCCATGGGCGTCAAAACAAAGATCATTGAACATAACACTCGTAAGTGGTAACCCTTTTTCACCATCTAAGCTGGTTGAATTTAGATGTATTGCGCCACTTGGACTAATAAGAAAATAACAAATCAACTTTGGTATATTCTTCGAGATCTCACTTGCTTGAGGCAGACACCAACTTCTTTCTACTAGGTTGTTTGACTGAGTTGGAGATCAATTGACATCCATCCTTTCTGTCCACACTGTACAGTTCGAGAAATTCGATTACGTGTTTTACACTTGAATGTTGTCTTATTCATAAACACGTGAAATTAATTATGTACGTGTTGAACTAGTATCTGTTTCGCTTCTAAATAAGGATGTTACGAATTGGTTTAATTAACCCAAACGAGGAGAAAACAAAATAAAAATACAATTTTTTTACATCAACATCTCTCTGTAACCAAAATATATATTTGAATAAAATATCTCATAAAATGGCGAACTAGCAATGAAATAATAAATATGTCTTTTATACTTTCATTTGGTAATTCCAATAAAATTGTAAAACCTATTTCAGAACAATAATATTTCAGTGTTTCTGACGTTCAGAAACAGCTTTGGTTTGTTCAGGTTTTCTTATTTTACTTTCAATATTTAAAATAAGGCTACGTTTACGAACTTACAACGCTAAAATCCAGGGTTCAATTCTTTACGATGACCACAACAACTGGCCCAATTAGGCTTTGGTCTATAAACAAATAAACTTGTTTATATATTGTTACAGGTAGTATACTTTAGTCGGATTTCACAATTCGGTTATTAATAAGTAGTTTTGTTTAATAATTAGATTGATACTAAATATCATTACTTTTCATTAGATTGATACTAAATATCATTACTTTTCAGACACAAACGTTAACAAATGTTTATTAAAATGTGTACGAATCATGATAGGTTTGCTTCTCTGTTTTCGCCACAAAATAAGGTTTCTGCTCTCTTTCCTCCAATGAAAATCGAACCCCGAGTTTAGGCTTATCAGTAAGTAAGCATATCCTGATTTGCTGTGTGATGTTTAGTAACAGGACATCGCCATGTGACGCAGTGAAATATGAAGTACATGAATAAAAACAGGTTTAATATTAGGTTCAGTTTGTCTTTATATGAACACTTTAACTGGACCATGAAGAGCTGAAATATGTAAAGAATAAGAAAACGGGAGATCAAAGTGACTACAAAGAGAAAACATAACCATATGACGAGGAAGAAATAAAGGGAACAGTGAAGGAAAGACGAAAGAAATAAAACTGTGAAAAAAAGGGAAAGAAAGAAAGGAAATAGTAATGGAAAGATGAAAGAAATGTATCTATGTATACGGCTCATTAAAATTACTCGTAGGACGTCAACTATCTGGTTAAAACAAGTGTATCCTCAAGTACACTTTGATATTATCGATAGGACCTCAACAACCTAGTTTATACAACTGTATCTTCAAGTACAGGTTGAAATTATCGATAGGACGTCAAGTATCTAGATAATACAACTGTATCTTCAAGAACAAGTTAAAATTATCCGTAGGACATCAACTATCTAGATAAAACAACTGTATTTTAAAATACAGGTTGAAATTACCTGTAATGACGTCAGCTATGTTGATGAAAAACTGTATCCGCAAGAACATGTTAAATTTATCGATATAACGTAAGCTATCTCAATAAAAAACTGTATTCACAAGTACACGTTGAAATTATAGATAAGACGTGAACTATCTAGATAAAACACCTGTATCGTCAAGCGCACGTTGAAATCACTCAAAATGACAAGAACTAACTAGATAAAACAACCGTATCCTCAAGTAAAGGTTGAAATTACACTTAAGAACATCAACTATCCAGATAAAACAACTGTATCTTCAAGTACAGGTTGAAATTACCCGTAGGACATCAACTATTTAGATAAAAGAAATCGATCTTCAAGTACAGTTTCAATATTATCCGTAGAGGAAGTGACATCGTGGTTGCTATGACAACCACATAACAAGTGTGATAATGTAGAAAGATTTTCCAAACACATCTGTAATATCCAATGATTGCCATGGCAACCTTGGGAAAGACGAACTGGTGGTAAGCTCTATGAAACCCGTCTCGACAGACAAAAGAGAAACACTGTTTAGAGACGATATGATGGAAATAAACAGGTCAATCGATAGTCATCACACAGTCAGTTTTATCTTGTTCTCCTCGTTGGAAAATACTTCTTTACTTATATAATTTATTGATTTGCTTAAACCAATTGCCTCCGTTATATCTATACATACACACATACACATACAATAATACAATATCCCATAACCCAAGCGCTTACCGAAACATATAGTCATTTATATGTCACTTTGCGATTTCTAGAAAATATTGTCAAAGTCATCTTTGCTGTAATATTTATAGGACATTGTAATCTTTACGTAAAACAGTGCTAAGTTGCATATAATATGATTAGTACCATAAACAGTAGTTTTTCATACATTATACTGTTTAACACTAATATTGTGAACAGTAGTTAATATTATATTATATAGTTTAACACTAACATCGTGAACAGTAGTTAATAATGTATTATACAGTTTAACACTAACATTTTGAATAGTAGTTTGTTGTACATTATACAGTTTAACACTAACATCGTGAACAGTAGTTTATTGTACATTACACTGTTTAACACTAACATTGTGAACAAGTTTACTGAACGTTATACAGTTTAACAACAATATCGTGAGCAGTAGTTTATTGTACATTATAGGGTTTAACACTACAATAAATCACAGTACTTTTAAAAATATTTAACGTTTTAATTTCACATGACAAATATTTGTGTGAAGGTGGTGATAAGAGGAATGGTACGTTCACTCGGTATTCTGTGTAAATATTATTACGACACACACATAGTTACGAAACAGATGAGCTACAGAGATGAAAAATGTAGATTTGCTCTGACAGAACAGAAAAAGAGGACTAAGCGATGTAAGGATATATATATATATATTTATAATCCTTAGTAAGGTCTAAAAATAACTTGAAACGTAGCTACGATCACCAAAACATCGGCACAAATCAAGTTGGTTGTTCAAAGCAACATCATGCGGCTGCAGTGCGACTTTTCACGTCCAATCAAATTTCATATCTCTCTGATTCGTGGGACAAATAACGAACATTTTTGGTTAACTCCTGTCAACTTATACCTCACACAATTTTCGTTTGTTTCTAAAATGTTCAATGCGAATATTTTCGTTGTTTGTTTCTTTTTTTTACTTTTTTACGTCTTTAAAAGGATTTCATCAGCTGTTTCTTTTCAACAAAGTAAACATACTTAGTACGTAACCATAACAAATACACCCAAGCAAATCATCGCTGTGTTCCAATTATCGAAACAGTAAAAAAATTCAATAAAAGGTTATTTTCGATTTAGATGACACAGTAGTGAGCTTGTAATGTTATAATCCAGGGTCAGAGTCAACTCAATGGTGAGCTTAAGGGCTTATAACCTTATAGCTCAGGGTTACATATTTTCACAGAAGAATGGTTCGCTAACTCTTCTTTTCTATTTACAACGAAAATGGGCTGAGTAAACTGGAACGTTAAAGTTCCACATATCTGTTTTACAATAAGAACAGGTGCGCCTTCAGACACACGTATCATAAGCCTACACACAAAACCGTGTCGTAATTAAAATTAGCATTCTAAGCAGGACTGAACACCAGGTTATAACATAGAACTTTATTCAGGTTTATAGTTTGTTGACTGTGTTTATCTATGTCTACAAATCTGTGAATATTGTGTTTAACATTGGTGTCCAGATAGCAAGCTGGCCTTTCTGTCACCATTAATATAATGTTTAACATTAGTGTCTGGTTAGCTGGCCTTTCTGTCACTGTGGATCACAAAAAACGTAGAATTGGTAAAATATTTTCGCTGTCTTCTTTTCTTCTTTTTTAACGTATCTTTATGACCGCCTATATGTATTTTTTGTCCATCTTTTATCTTTTCTATCGATTTGCTCATCTATATCTATCTCCTACCGTTTGTTGTTAACGTTATGAGTCTAAGTTGGGTATATAAAAATGTTGTTAATATTGTTAACGTTATGAGTCTAAGTTGGGTATATAAAAATGTTGTTAATATTGTTAACGTTATGAGTCTAAGTTGGGTATATAAAAATTTTGTTAATATTGTTAACGTTATGAGTCTAAGTTGGGTATATAAAAATGTTGTTAACCTTGTTAACGTTATGAGTCTAAGTTGGGTATATAAAAATTTTGTTAATATTGTTAACGTTATGAGTCTAAGTTGGGTATATAAAAATTTTGTTAATATTGTTAACGTTATGAGTCTAAGTTGGGTATATAAAAATTTTGTTAATATTGTTAACGTTATGAGTCTAAGTTGGGTATATAAAAATTTTGTTAATATTGTTAACGTTATGAGTCTAAGTTGGGTATATAAAAATTTTGTTAATATTGTTAACGTTATGAGTCTAAGTTGGGTATATAAAAATTTTGTTAATATTGTTAACGTTATGAGTCTAAGTTGGGTATATAAAAATTTTGTTAATATTGTTAACGTTATGAGTCTAAGTTGGGTATATAAAAATTTTGTTAATATTGTTAACGTTATGAGTCTAAGTTGGGTATATAAAATGTTGTTAATATTGTTAACGTTATGAGTCTAAGTTGGGTATATAAAAATGTTGTTAATATTGTTAACGTTATGAGTCTAAGTTGGGTATATAAAAATGTTGTTAATATTGTTAACGTTATGAGTCTAAGTTGGGTATATAAAAATGTTGTTAATATTGTTAACGTTATGAGTCTAAGTTGGGTATATAAAAATGTTGTTAACCTTGTTAACGTTATGAGTCTAAGTTGGGTATATAAAAATGTTGTTAATATTGTTAACGTTATGAGTCTAAGTTGGGTATATAAAAATGTTGTTAATATTGTTAACGTTATGAGTCTAAGTTGGGTATATAAAAATGTTGTTAATATTGTTAACGTTATGAGTCTAAGTTGGGTATATAAAAATTTGTTAACGTTAACGTTATGAGTCTAAGTTGGGTATATAAAAATTTTGTTAATATTGTTAACGTTATGAGTCTAAGTTGGGTATATAAAAATTTTGTTAATATTGTTAACGTTATGAGTCTAAGTTGGGTATATAAAAAATATGTTGTTAAGTATTGTTAACGTTATGAGTCTAAGTTGGGTATATAAAAATTGTTAATATTGTTAACGTATAGTCTAAGTTGGGTATATAAAAATGTTGTTAATATTGTTAACGTTATGAGTCTAAGTTGGGTATATAAAAATTTTGTTAATATTGTTAACGTTATGAGTCTAAGTTGGGTATATAAAAATTTTGTTAATATTGTTAACGTTATGAGTCTAAGTTGGGTATATAAAAATTTTGTTAATATTGTTAACGTTATGAGTCTAAGTTGGGTATATAAAAATGTTGTTAATATTGTTAACGTTATGAGTCTAAGTTGGGTATATAAAAATGTTTGTTAATATTGTTAACGTTATGAGTCTAAGTTGGGTATATAAAAATGTTGTTAATATTGTTAACGTTATGAGTCTAAGTTGGGTATATAAAAATGTTGTTAATATTGTTAACGTTATAGTCTATATATAAAAATTAACGTTATGAGTCTAAGTTGGGTATATAAAAATTTTGTTAATATTGTTAACGTTATGAGTCTAAGTTGGGTATATAAAAATGTTGTTAACCTTGTTAACGTTATGAGTCTAAGTTGGGTATATAAAAATTTTGTTAACCTTGTTAACGTTATGAGTCTAAGTTGGGTATATAAAAATTTTTTAATATTGTTAACGTTATGAGTCTAAGTTGGGTATATAAAAATGTTGTTAATATTGTTAACGTTATGAGTCTAAGTTGGGTATATAAAAATGTTGTTAATATTGTTAACGTTATGAGTCTAAGTTGGGTATATAAAAATGTTGTTAATATTGTTAACGTTATGAGTCTAAGTTGGGTATATAAAAATGTTGTTAATATTGTTAACGTTATGAGTCTAAGTTGGGTATATAAAAATGTTGTTAATTGTTAACGTTGTTAACGTTATGAGTCTAAGTTGGGTATATAAAAAATTTTGTTAATATTGTTAACGTTATGAGTCTAAGTTGGGTATATAAAAATGTTGTTAATATTGTTAACGTTATGAGTCTAAGTTGGGTATATAAAAAATGTTGTTAATCTTGTTAACGTTATGAGTCTAAGTTGGGTATATAAAAATTTTGTTAATATTGTTAACGTTATGAGTCTAAGTTGGGTATATAAAAATGTTGTTAATATTGTTAACGTTATGAGTCTAAGTTGGGTATATAAAAATTTTGTTAATATTGTTAACGTTATGAGTCTAAGTTGGGTATATAAAAATTTTGTTAATATTGTTAACGTTATGAGTCTAAGTTGGGTATATAAAAATGTTGTTAATATTGTTAACGTTATGAGTCTAAGTTGGGTATATAAAAATGTTGTTAATATTGTTAACGTTATGAGTCTAAGTTGGGTATATAAAAAATGTTGTTAATATTGTTAACGTTATGAGTCTAAGTTGGGTATATAAAAATTTGTTAATATTGTTAACGTTATGAGTCTAAGTTGGGTATATAAAAATGTTGTTAATATTGTTAACGTTATGAGTCTAAGTTGGGTATATAAAAATTTTGTTAATATTGTTAACGTTATGAGTCTAAGTTGGGTATATAAAAATTTTGTTAATATTGTTAACGTTATGAGTCTAAGTTGGGTATATAAAAATGTTGTTAATATTGTTAACGTTATGAGTCTAAGTTGGGTATATAAAAATGTTGTTAATATTGTTAACGTTATGAGTCTAAGTTGGGTATATAAAAATTTTGTTAATATTGTTAACGTTATGAGTCTAAGTTGGGTATATAAAAATGTTGTTAATATTGTTAACGTTATGAGTCTAAGTTAGGTATATAAAAATTTGTTAATATTGTTAACGTTATGAGTCTAAGTTGGGTATATAAAAATGTTGTTAATATTGTTAACGTTATGAGTCTAAGTTGGGTATATAAAAATGTTGTTAATATTGTTAACGTTATGAGTCTAAGTTGGGTATAATGTTGTTAATATTGTTAACGTTATGAGTCTAAGTTGGGTATATAAAAATGTTGTTAACCTTGTTAACGTTACGAGTCTAAGTTCGGTATATAAAAATTTGTTAATATTGTTAACGTTATGAGTCTAAGTTGGGTATATAAAAATGTTGTTAATATTGTTAACGTTATGAGTCTAAGTTGGGTATATAAAAATGTTGTTAATATTGTTAACGTTATGAGTCTAAGTTGGGTATATAAAATGTTGTTAATATTGTTAACGTTATGAGTCTAAGTTGGGTATATAAAAAATTTTGTTAATATTGTTAACGTTATGAGTCTAAGTTGGGTATATAAAAATGTTAATATTGTTAACGTTATGAGTCTAAGTTGGGTATATAAAAATGTTGTTAATATTGTTAACGTTATGAGTCTAAGTTGGGTATATAAAAATTTTGTTAATATTGTTAACGTTATGAGTCTAAGTTGGGTATATAAAAATTTGTTAATATTGTTAACGTTATGAGTCTAAGTTGTATAAAAAATGTTGTTATGAGTTAACGTTATGAGTCTAAGTTGGGTATATAAAAATGTTGTTAATATTGTTAACGTTATGAGTCTAAGTTGGGTATATAAAATGAGTCTAAGTTGGGTATATAAAATTTGTTAATATTGTTAACGTTATGAGTCTAAGTTGGGTATATAAAAATGTTGTTAATATTGTTAACGTTATGAGTCTAAGTTGGGTATATAAAAATGTTGTTAATATTGTTAACGTTATGAGTCTAAGTTGGGTATATAAAAATGTTGTTAACCTTGTTAACGTTATGAGTCTAAGTTGGGTATATAAAAATTTTGTTAATATTGTTAACGTTATGAGTCTAAGTTGGTTAACGTTATGAGTCTAAATAAAAAATGTTGTTAATATTGTTAACGTTATGAGTCTAAGTTGGGTATATAAAAATTTTGTTAATATTGTTAACGTTATGAGTCTAAGTTGGGTATATAAAAATTTTGTTAATATTGTTAACGTTATGAGTCTAAGTTGGGTATATAAAAATGTTGTTAATATTGTTAACGTTATGAGTCTAAGTTGGGTATATAAAAATTTGTTAATATTGTTAACGTTATGAGTCTAAGTTGGGTATATAAAAATGTTGTTAATATTGTTAACGTTATGAGTCTAAAAAAAATGTTGTTATATATATAAAAATGTTGTTAATATTGTTAACGTTATGAGTCTAAGTTGGGTATATAAAAATGTTAATATTGTTAACGTTATGAGTCTAAGTTGGGTATATAAAAATTGTTTAATATTGTTAACGTTATGAGTCTAAGTTGGGTATATAAAAATGTTGTTAATATTGTTAACGTTATGAGTCTAAGTTGGGTATATAAAAATTTTGTTAATATTGTTAACGTTATGAGTCTAAGTTGGGTATATAAAAATGTTGTTAATATCGTTAACGTTATGAGTCTAAGTTGGGTATATAAAAAAAATTTGTTAATATTGTTAACGTTTGTTAATATTGTTAACGTTATGAGTCTAAGTTGGGTATATAAAAATGTTGTTAATATTGTTAACGTTATGAGTCTAAGTTGGGTATATAAAAATGTTGTTAATATTGTTAACGTTATGAGTCTAAGTTGGGTATATAAAAATGTTGTTAATATTGTTAACGTTATGAGTCTAAGTTGGTTAACGTATATAAAAAAATGTTGTTAATATTGTTAACGTTATGAGTCTAAGTTGGGTATATAAAAATTTTGTTAATATTGTTAACGTTATGAGTCTAAGTTGGGTATATAAAAATTTTGTTAATATTGTTAACGTTATGAGTCTAAGTTGGGTATATAAAAATGTTGTTAATATTGTTAACGTTATGAGTCTAAGTTGGGTATATAAAAATTTTGTTAATATTGTTAACGTTATGAGTCTAAGTTGGGTATATAAAAACGTTATGAGTTGTTATATAAAAATGTTGTTAATTTGTTAACGTTATGAGTCTAAGTTGGGTATATAAAAATGTTGTTAATATTGTTAACGTTATGAGTCTAAGTTGGGTATATAAAAATGTTGTTAATATTGTTAACGTTATGAGTCTAAGTTGGGTATATAAAAATGTTGTTAATATTGTTAACGTTATGAGTCTAAGTTGGGTATATAAAAATTTTGTTAATATTGTTAACGTTATGAGTCTAAGTTGGGTATATAAAAATTTTGTTAATATTGTTAACGTTATGAGTCTAAGTTGGGTATATAAAAATGTTGTTAATATTGTTAACGTTATGAGTCTAAGTTGGGTATATAAAAAAATGTTGTTAATATTGTTAACGTTATGAGTCTAAGTTGGGTATATAAAAATGTTGTTAATATTGTTAACGTTATGAGTCTAAGTTGGGTATATAAAAATGTTGTTAATATTGTTAACGTTATGAGTCTAAGTTGGGTATATAAAAATGTTGTTAATATTGTTAACGTTATGAGTCTAAGTTGGGTATATAAAAATGTTGTTAACGTTATTCTAAGTTAACGTTAACGTTATGAGTCTAAGTTGGGTATATAAAAATGTTGTTAATATTGTTAACGTTATGAGTCTAAGTTGGGTATATAAAAATGTTGTTAATATTGTTAACGTTATGAGTCTAAGTTGGGTATATAAAAATTTTGTTAATATTGTTAACGTTATGAGTCTAAGTTGGGTATATAAAAATTTTTTAATATTGTTAACGTTATGAGTCTAAGTTGGGTATATAAAAATTTTGTTAATATTGTTAACGTTATGAGTCTAAGTTGGGTATATAAAAATGTTGTTAATATCGTTAACGTTATGAGTCTAAGTTGGGTATATAAAAATTTTGTTAATATATTTAACGTTATGAGTCTATGTTGGGTATATAAAAAATGTTGTTAATATTGTTAACGTTATGAGTCTAAGTTGGGTATATAAAAATTTTGTTAATATTGTTAACGTTATGAGTCTAAGTTGGGTATATAAAAATGTTGTTAATATTGTTAACGTTATGAGTCTAAGTTGGGTATATAAAAATTTGTTAATATTGTTAACGTTATGAGTCTAAGTTGGGTATATAAAAATGTTGTTAATATTGTTAACGTTATGAGTCTAAGTTGGGTATATAAAAATTTTGTTAATATTGTTAACGTTATGAGTCTAAGTTGGGTATATAAAAATGTTGTTAATATTGTTAACGTTATGAGTCTAAGTTGGGTATATAAAAATTTTGTTAATATTGTTAACGTTATGAGTCTAAGTTGGGTATATAAAAATTTTGTTAATATTGTTAACGTTATGAGTCTAAGTTGGGTATATAAAAATGTTGTTAATATTGTTAACGTTATGAGTCTAAGTTGGGTATATAAAAATGTTGTTAACCTTGTTAACGTTATGAGTCTAAGTTGGGTAAAAAAATTTTGTTAATATTGTTAACGTTATGAGTCTAAGTTGGGTATATAAAAATGTTGTTAATATTGTTAACGTTATGAGTCTAAGTTGGGTATATAAAAATGTTGTTAACCTTGTTAACGTTATGAGTCTAAGTTGGGTATATAAAAATTTGTTAATATTGTTAACGTTATGAGTCTAAGTTGGGTATATAAAAATGTTGTTAATATTGTTAACGTTATGAGTCTAAGTTGGGTATATAAAAATTTGTTAATATTGTTAACGTTATGAGTCTAAGTTGGGTATATAAAAATGTTGTTAATATTGTTAACGTTATGAGTCTAAGTTGGGTATATAAAAATTTGTTAATATTGTTAACGTTATGAGTCTAAGTTGGGTATATAAAAATGTTGTTAATATTGTTAACGTTATGAGTCTAAGTTGGGTATATAAAAATTTTGTTAATATTGTTAACGTTATGAGTCTAAGTTGGAGTATATAAAAATTTTGTTAATATTGTTAACGTTATGAGTCTAAGTTGGGTATATAAAAATGTTGTTAATATTGTTAACGTTATGAGTCTAAGTTGGGTATATAAAAATGTTGTTAATATTGTTAACGTTATGAGTCTAAGTTGGGTATATAAAAATGTTGTTAACGTTATTGTTAACGTTATGAGTCTAAGTTGGGTATATAAAAATGTTGTTAATATTGTTAACGTTATGAGTCTAAGTTGGGTATATAAAAATTTTGTTAATATTGTTAACGTTATGAGTCTAAGTTGGGTATATAAAAATTTGTTGTTAATATTGTTAACGTTATGAGTCTAAGTTGGGTATATAAAAATGTTGTTAATATTGTTAACGTTATGAGTCTAAGTTGGGTATATAAAAATGTTGTTAATATTGTTAACGTTATGAGTCTAAGTTGGGTATATAAAAATTTTGTTAATATTGTTAACGTTATGAGTCTAAGTTGGGTATATAAAAATGTTGTTAACCTTGTTAACGTTATGAGTCTAAGTTGGGTATATAAAAATGTTGTTAATATTGTTAACGTTATGAGTCTAAGTTGGGTATATAAAAATGTTGTTAATATTGTTAACGTTATGAGTCTAAGTTGGGTATATAAAAATGTTGTTAATATTGTTAACGTTATGAGTCTAAGTTGGGTATATAAAAATTTTGTTAATATTGTTAACGTTATGAGTCTAAGTTGGGTATATAAAAATGTTGTTAATATCGTTAACGTTATGAGTCTAAGTTGGGTATATAAAAATGTTGTTAATATTGTTAACGTTATGAGTCTAAGTTGGGTATATAAAAATTTTGTTAATATTGTTAACGTTATGAGTCTAAGTTGGGTATATAAAAATGTTGTTAATATTGTTAACGTTATGAGTCTAAGTTGGGTATATAAAAATTTTGTTAATATTGTTAACGTTATGAGTCTAAGTTGGGTATATAAAAATGTTGTTAAACGTTATTGTTAACGTTATGAGTCTATGAGTTGGGTATATAAAAATTTGTTAATTTGTTAACGTTATGAGTCTAAGTTGGGTATATAAAAATTTTGTTAATATTGTTAACGTTATGAGTCTAAGTTGGGTATATAAAAATGTTGTTAATATTGTTAACGTTATGAGTCTAAGTTGGGTATATAAAAATTTTGTTAATATTGTTAACGTTATGAGTCTAAGTTGGGTATATAAAAATGTTGTTAATATTGTTAACGTTATGAGTCTAAGTTGGGTATATAAAAAATGTTGTTAATATTGTTAACGTTATGAGTCTAAGTTGGGTATATAAAAATTTTGTTAAGTCTAAGTTGTTAACGTTATGAGTCTAAGTTGGGTATATAAAAATGTTGTTAATATTGTTAACGTTATGAGTCTAAGTTGGGTATATAAAAATTTGTTAATATTGTTAACGTTATGAGTCTAAGTTGGGTATATAAAAATTTTGTTAATATTGTTAACGTTATGAGTCTAAGTTGGGTATATAAAAATGTTGTTAACCTTGTTAACGTTATGAGTCTAAGTTGGGTATATAAAAATTTTGTTAATATTGTTAACGTTATGAGTCTAAGTTGGGTATATAAAAATTTTGTTAATATTGTTAACGTTATGAGTCTAAGTTGGGTATATAAAAATGTTGTTAACCTTGTTAACGTTATGAGTCTAAGTTGGGTATATAAAAATGTTGTTAATATTGTTAACGTTATGAGTCTAACTTATGTATATAAAAATTTGTTAATATTGTTAACGTTATGAGTCTAAGTTGGGTATATAAAAATTTTTTAATATTGTTAACGTTATGAGTCTAAGTTGGGTATATAAAAATTTTGTTAATATTGTTAACGTTATGAGTCTAAGTTGGGTATATAAAAATTTTGTTAATATTGTTAACGTTATGAGTCTAAGTTGGGTATATAAAAATGTTGTTAATATTGTTAACGTTATGAGTCTAAGTTGGGTATATAAAAATGTTGTTAATATTGTTAACGTTATGAGTCTAAGTTGGGTATATAAAAATGTTGTTAATATTGTTAACGTTATGAGTCTAAGTTGGGTATATAAAATGTTGTTAATATTGTTAACGTTATGAGTCTAAGTTGGGTATATAAAAATGTTGTTAATATTGTTAACGTTATGAGTCTAAGTTGGGTATATAAAAATGTTGTTAATATTGTTAACGTTATGAGTCTAAGTTGGGTATATAAAAATGTTGTTAATATTGTTAACGTTATGAGTCTAAGTTGGGTATATAAAAATGTTGTTAATATTGTTAACGTTATGAGTCTAAGTTGGGTATATAAAAATGTTGTTAATATTGTTAACGTTATGAGTCTAAGTTGGGTATATAAAAATGTTGTTAATATTGTTAACGTTATGAGTCTAAGTTGGGTATATAAAAATGTTGTTAATATTGTTAACGTTATGAGTCTAAGTTGGGTATATAAAAATTTTGTTAATATTGTTAACGTTATGAGTCTAAGTTGGGTATATAAAAATGTTGTTAATATTGTTAACGTTATGAGTCTAAGTTGGGTATATAAAAATGTTGTTATATTGTTAACGTTATGAGTCTAAGTTGGGTATATAAAAATGTTGTTAACCTTGTTAACGTTATGAGTCTAAGTTGGGTATATAAAAATTTTGTTAATATTGTTAACGTTATGAGTCTAAGTTGGGTATATAAAAATTTTGTTAATATTGTTAACGTTATGAGTCTAAGTTGGGTATATAAAAATGTTGTTAATATTGTTAACGTTATGAGTCTAAGTTGGGTATATAAAAATGTTGTTAATATTGTTAACGTTATGAGTCTAAGTTGGGTATATAAAAATGTTGTTAAAAAATATTGTTAACGTTATGAGTCTAAGTTGGGTATATAAAAATGTTGTTAATATTGTTAACGTTATGAGTCTAAGTTGGGTATATAAAAATGTTGTTAATATTGTTAACGTTATGAGTCTAAGTTGGGTATATAAAAATGTTGTTAATATTGTTAACGTTATGAGTCTAAGTTGGGTATATAAAACGTTATGTTGTTAATATTGTTAACGTTATGAGTCTAAGTTGGGTATATAAAAATGTTGTTAACCTTGTTAACGTTATGAGTCTAAGTTGGGTATATAAAAATTTTGTTAATATTGTTAACGTTATGAGTCTAAGTTGGGTATATAAAAATGTTGTTAATATTGTTAACGTTATGAGTCTAAGTTGGGTATATAAAAATTTGTTAATATTGTTAACGTTATGAGTCTAAGTTGGGTATATAAAAATGTTGTTAACCTTGTTAACGTTATGAGTCTAAGTTGGGTATATAAAAATTTTGTTAATATTGTTAACGTTATGAGTCTAAGTTGGGTATATAAAAATGTTGTTAATATTGTTAACGTTATGAGTCTAAGTTGGGTATATAAAAATGTTGTTAATATTGTTAACGTTATGAGTCTAAGTTGGGTATATAAAAATTTTGTTAATATTGTTAACGTTATGAGTCTAAGTTGGGTATATAAAAATGTTGTTAATATCGTTAACGTTATAGTCTAAGTTGGGTATATAAAAATGTTAATATTGTTAACGTTATGAGTCTAAGTTGGGTATATAAAAATGTTGTTAATATTGTTAACGTTATGAGTCTAAGTTGGGTATATAAAAATGTTGTTAATATTGTTAACGTTATGAGTCTAAGTTGGGTATATAAAAATGTTGTTAACCTTGTTAACGTTATGAGTCTAAGTTGGGTATATAAAAATGTTGTTAATATTGTTAACGTTATGAGTCTAAGTTGGGTATATAAAAATGTTGTTAATATTGTTAACGTTATGAGTCTAAGTTGGGTATATAAAAATGTTGTTAATATTGTTAACGTTATGAGTCTAAGTTGGGTATATAAAAAACGTTATGAGTGTTGTTAATATTGTTAACGTTATGAGTCTAAGTTGGGTATATAAAAATTTTGTTAATATTGTTAACGTTATGAGTCTAAGTTGGGTATATAAAAATTTTGTTAATATTGTTAACGTTATGAGTCTAAGTTGGGTATATAAAAATGTTGTTAATATTGTTAACGTTATGAGTCTAAGTTGGGTATATAAAAATTTTTTAATATTGTTAACGTTATGAGTCTAAGTTGGGTATATAAAAATTTTTTAATATTGTTCGCGTTATGAGTCTAAGTTGGGTATATAAAATGAGTCTAAGTTGTTAAAAAATGTTGTTAATTTGTTAACGTTATGAGTCTAAGTTGGGTATATAAAAATTTTGTTAATATTGTTAACGTTATGAGTCTAAGTTGGGTATATAAAAATGTTGTTAATATTGTTAACGTTATGAGTCTAAGTTGGGTATATAAAAATGTTGTTAACCTTGTTAACGTTATGAGTCTAAGTTCGGTATATAAAAAATTTTTAATATTGTTAACGTTATGAGTCTAAGTTGGGTATATAAAAATGTTGTTAATATTGTTAACGTTATGAGTCTAAGTTGGGTATATAAAAATGTTGTTAATATTGTTAACGTTATGAGTCTAACTTAAGTATATAAAAATTTGTTAATATTGTTAACGTTATGAGTCTAAGTTGGGTATATAAAAATGTTGTTAATATTGTTAACGTTATGAGTCTAAGTTGGGTATATAAAAATGTTGTTAATATTGTTAACGTTATGAGTCTAAGTTGGGTATATAAAAATGTTGTTAATATTGTTAACGTTATGAGTCTAAGTTGGGTATATAAAAATTTTGTTAATATTGTTAACGTTATGAGTCTAAGTTGGGTATATAAAAATGTTGTTAATATCGTTAACGTTATGAGTCTAAGTTGGGTATATAAAAATGTTGTTAATATTGTTAACGTTATGAGTCTAAGTTGGGTATATAAAAATGTTAATATTGTTAACGTTATGAGTCTTGTTAACGTTAACGTTATGAGTCTAAGTTGGGTATATAAAAATTTTGTTAATATTGTTAACGTTATGAGTCTAAGTTGGGTATATAAAAATTTGTTAATATTGTTAACGTTATGAGTCTAAGTTGGGTATATAAAAATGTTGTTAATATTGTTAACGTTATGAGTCTAAGTTGGGTATATAAAAATGTTGTTAATATTGTTAACGTTATGAGTCTAAGTTGGGTATATAAAAATGTTGTTAATATTGTTAACGTTATGAGTCTAAGTTGGGTATATAAAAATTTTGTTAATATTGTTAACGTTATGAGTCTAAGTTGGGTATATAAAAATGTTGTTAATATTGTTAACGTTATGAGTCTAAGTTGGGTATATAAAAATTTTGTTAATATTGTTAACGTTATGAGTCTAAGTTGGGTATATAAAAATGTTGTTAATATTGTTAACGTTATGAGTCTAAGTTGGGTATATAAAAATTTTGTTAATATTGTTAACGTTATGAGTCTAAGTTGGGTATATAAAAATTTTGTTAATATTGTTAACGTTATGAGTCTAAGTTGGGTATATAAAAATTTTGTTAATATTGTTAACGTTATGAGTCTAAGTTGGGTATATAAAAATTTGTTAATATTGTTAACGTTATGAGTCTAAGTTGGGTATATAAAAAATGTTGTTAATATTGTTAACGTTATGAGTCTAAGTTGGGTATATAAAAATGTTGTTAATATTGTTAACGTTATGAGTCTAAGTTGGGTATATAAAAATGTTGTTAATATTGTTAACGTTATGAGTCTAAGTTGGGTATATAAAAATGTTGTTAATATTGTTAACGTTATGAGTTGTTGGGTATAAAAAATTTTGTTATATTGTTAACGTTATGAGTCTAAGTTGGGTATATAAAAATTTTGTTAATATTGTTAACGTTATGAGTCTAAGTTGGGTATATAAAAATGTTGTTAATATTGTTAACGTTATGAGTCTAAGTTGGGTATATAAAAAACGTGTTGTTAATATTGTTAACGTTATGAGTCTAAGTTGGGTATATAAAAATGTTGTTAATATTGTTAACGTTATGAGTCTAAGTTGGGTATATAAAAATGTTGTTAATATTGTTAACGTTATGAGTCTAAGTTGGGTATATAAAAATGTTGTTAATATTGTTAACGTTATGAGTCTAAGTTGGGTATATAAAAATGTTGTTAATATTGTTAACGTTATGAGTCTAAGTTGGGTATATAAAAATGTTGTTAATATTGTTAACGTTATGAGTCTAAGTTGGGTATATAAAAATGTTGTTAATATTGTTAACGTTATGAGTCTAAGTTGGGTATATAAAAATGTTGTTAATATTGTTAACGTTATGAGTCTAAGTTGGGTATATAAAAATGTTGTTAATATTGTTAACGTTATGAGTCTAAGTTCGGTATATAAAAAATTTTTAATATTGTTAACGTTATTGTTAACGTTATGAGTCTAAGTTGGGTATATAAAAAAATTTTGTTAATATTGTTAACGTTATGAGTCTAAGTTGGGTATATAAAAATGTTGTTAATATCGTTAACGTTATGAGTCTAAGTTGGGTATATAAAAATGTTGTTAACCTTGTTAACGTTATGAGTCTAAGTTGGGTATATAAAAATTTTGTTAATATTGTTAACGTTATGAGTCTAAGTTGGGTATATAAAAATTTGTTAATATTGTTAACGTTATGAGTCTAAGTTGGGTATATAAAATTTTTTTAATATTGTTAACGTTATGAGTCTAAGTTGGGTATATAAAAATTGTTTGTTAATATTGTTAACGTTATGAGTCTAAGTTGGGTATATAAAAATGTTGTTAATATTGTTAACGTTATGAGTCTAAGTTGGGTATATAAAAATGTTGTTAATATTGTTAACGTTATGAGTCTAAGTTGGGTATATAAAAATTTTAATTTGTTAACGTTATGAGTCTAAGTTGGGTATATAAAAATGTTGTTAATATTGTTAACGTTATGAGTCTAAGTTGGGTATATAAAAATTTTGTTAATATTGTTAACGTTATGAGTCTAAGTTGGGTATATAAAAATGTTGTTAATATTGTTAACGTTATGAGTCTAAGTTGGGTATATAAAAATGTTGTTAATATTGTTAACTTTATGAGTCTAAGTTCGGTATATAAAAATTTTTTAATATTGTTAACGTTATGAGTCTAAGTTGGGTATATAAAATTTTTTTATTATTGTTGGCGTTATGAGTCTAAGTTGGGTATATAAAAATGTTGTTAATATTGTTAACGTTATGAGTCTAAGTTGGGTATATAAAAATGTTGTTAATATTGTTAACGTTATGAGTCTAAGTTGGGTATATAAAAATGTTTTAATATTGTTAACGTTATGAGTCTAAGTTGGGTATATAAAAAATTTTTATTATTGTTCGCGTTATGAGTCTAAGTTGGGTATATAAAAATTTTGTTAATATTGTTAACGTTATGAGTCTAAGTTGGGTATATAAAAATGTTGTTAACGTTAACGTTATGAGTCTAAGTTGGGTATATAAAATGTTGTTAATATTGTTAACGTTATGAGTCTAAGTTGGGTATATAAAAATGTTGTTAATATTGTTAACGTTATGAGTCTAAGTTGGGTATATAAAAATGTTGTTAATATTGTTAACGTTATGAGTCTAAGTTGGGTATATAAAAATGTTGTTAATATTGTTAACGTTATGAGTCTAAGTTGGGTATATAAAAATGTTGTTAATATTGTTAACGTTATGAGTCTAAGTTGGGTATATAAAAAATATTGTTAACGTTATGAGTCTAAGTTGGGTATATAAAAATTTTTTAATATTGTTAACGTTATGAGTCTAAGTTGGGTATATAAAAATTTTGTTAATATTGTTAACGTTATGAGTCTAAGTTGGGTATATAAAAATGTTGTTAATATTGTTAACGTTATGAGTCTAAGTTGGGTATATAAAAATGTTTGTTAATATTGTTAACGTTATGAGTCTAAGTTGGGTATATAAAAATTTTGTTAATATTGTTAACGTTATGAGTCTAAGTTGGGTATATAAAAATGTTGTTAATATTGTTAACGTTATGAGTCTAAGTTGGGTATATAAAAATGTTGTTAACCTTGTTAACGTTATGAGTCTAAGTTGGGTATATAAAAATTTGTTAATATTGTTAACGTTATGAGTCTAAGTTGGGTATATAAAAATGTTGTTAATATTGTTAACGTTATGAGTCTAAGTTGGGTATATAAAAATGTTGTTAATATTGTTAACGTTATGAGTCTAAGTTGGGTATATAAAAATGTTGTTAATATTGTTAACGTTATGAGTCTAAGTTCGGTATATAAAAATTTGTTAATATTGTTAACGTTATGAGTCTAAGTTGGGTATATAAAAATGTTGTTAATATTGTTAACGTTATGAGTCTAAGTTGGGTATATAAAAATTTTGTTAATATTGTTAACGTTATGAGTCTAAGTTGGGTATATAAAAATTTTGTTAATATTGTTAACGTTATGAGTCTAAGTTGGGTATATAAAATTTTTTTAATATTGTTGGCGTTATGAGTCTAAGTTGGGTATATAAAAATGTTGTTAATATTGTTAACGTTATGAGTCTAAGTTGGGTATATAAAAATGTTGTTAATATTGTTAACGTTATGAGTCTAAGTTGGGTATATAAAAATGTTGTTAATATTGTTAACGTTATGAGTCTAAGTTGGGTATATAAAAATGTTGTTAATATTGTTAACGTTATGAGTCTAAGTTGGGTATATAAAAATGTTGTTAATATTGTTAACGTTATGAGTCTAAGTTGGGTATATAACGTTATGAGTCTAAGTTGGGTATAAAAAATAATATTGTTAACGTTATGAGTCTAAGTTGGGTATATAAAAATGTTGTTAATATTGTTAACGTTATGAGTCTAAGTTGGGTATATAAAAATGTTGTTAATATTGTTAACGTTATGAGTCTAAGTTGGGTATATAAAAATGTTGTTAATATTGTTAACGTTATGAGTCTAAGTTGGGTATATAAAAATTTTGTTAATATTGTTAACGTTATGAGTCTAAGTTGGGTATATAAAAATGTTGTTAACCTTGTTAACGTTATGAGTCTAAGTTGGGTATATAAAAATTTTGTTAATATTGTTAACGTTATGAGTCTAAGTTGGGTATATAAAAATTTTTTTTAATATTGTTAACGTTATGAGTCTAAGTTGGGTATATAAAAATGTTGTTAATATTGTTAACGTTATGAGTCTAAAAATATTGTTAATATTGTTAACGTTATGAGTCTAAGTTGGGTATATAAAAATTTGTTAATATTGTTAACGTTATGAGTCTAAGTTGGGTATATAAAAATGTTGTTAATATTGTTAACGTTATGAGTCTAAGTTGGGTATATAAAAATTTTGTTAATATTGTTAACGTTATGAGTCTAAGTTGGGTATATAAAAATGTTGTTAATATTGTTAACGTTATGAGTCTAAGTTGGGTATATAAAAATGTTGTTAATATTGTTAACGTTATGAGTCTAAGTTGGGTATATAAAAATGTTGTTAATATTGTTAACGTTATGAGTCTAAGTTCGGTATATAAAAATTTTTTAATATTGTTAACGTTATGAGTCTAAGTTGGGTATATAAAATATAAAAATTTTAATTAATATTGTTAACGTTATGAGTCTAAGTTGGGTATATAAAATGTTGTTAATATTGTTAACGTTATGAGTCTAAGTTGGGTATATATAAAAAATTGTTAATATTGTTAACGTTATGAGTCTAAGTTGGGTATATAAAAATGTTGTTAATATTGTTAACGTTATGAGTCTAAGTTGGGTATATAAAAATGGGTTATATAAAAGTCTAAGTTGTATATAAAAATAATTTGTTAACGTTATGAGTCTAAGTTGGGTATATAAAAATTTTGTTAATATTGTTAACGTTATGAGTCTAAGTTGGGTATATAAAAATGTTGTTAATATTGTTAACGTTATGAGTCTAAGTTGGGTATATAAAAATGTTGTTAATATTGTTAACGTTATGAGTCTAAGTTGGGTATATAAAAATGTTGTTAATATTGTTAACGTTATGAGTCTAAGTTGGGTATATAAAAATGTTGTTAATATTGTTAACGTTATGAGTCTAAGTTGGGTATATAAAAATTTTGTTAATATTGTTAACGTTATGAGTCTAAGTTGGGTATATAAAAATGTTGTTAATATTGTTAACGTTATGAGTCTAAGTTGGGTATATAAAAATTAATATTGTTAACGTTTGTTAACGTTATGAGTCTAAGTTGGGTATATAAAAATGTTGTTAATATTGTTAACGTTATGAGTCTAAGTTGGGTATATAAAAAAAATGTTGTTAATATTGTTAACGTTATGAGTCTAAGTTGGGTATATAAAATTTTGTTAATATTGTTAACGTTATTCTAAGTTGTTAACGTTATGAGTCTAAGTTGGGTATATAAAAATTTTGTTAATATTGTTAACGTTATGAGTCTAAGTTGGGTATATAAAAATTTGTTAATATTGTTAACGTTATGAGTCTAAGTTGGGTATATAAAATTGGGTTTGTTAATATTGTTAACGTTATGAGTCTAAGTTGGGTATATAAAAATGTTGTTAATATTGTTAACGTTATGAGTCTAAGTTGGGTATATAAAAATGTTTGTTAATATTGTTAACGTTATGAGTCTAAGTTGGGTATATAAAAATGTTGTTAACCTTGTTAACGTTATGAGTCTAAGTTGGGTATATAAAAATTTTGTTATGAGTCGTTATGAGTCTGTTGGTATATAAAAATTTTGTTAATATTGTTAACGTTATGAGTCTAAGTTGGGTATATAAAAATGTTGTTAATATTGTTAACGTTATGAGTCTAAGTTGGGTATATAAAAATGTTGTTAATATTGTTAACGTTATGAGTCTAAGTTGGGTATATAAAAATTTTGTTAATATTGTTAACGTTATGAGTCTAAGTTGGGTATATAAAAAATATTGTTAACGTTTGTTAATAAAAATTGTTAACGTTATGAGTCTAAGTTGGGTATATAAAAAAAAATGTTGTTAATATTGTTAACGTTATGAGTCTAAGTTGGGTATATAAAAAATAATATTGTTAACGTTAAGTCTATTGTTAACGTTATGAGTCTAAGTTGGGTATATAAAAATGTTGTTAATATTGTTAACGTTATGAGTCTAAGTTGGGTATATAAAAATGTTGTTAATATTGTTAACGTTATGAGTCTAAGTTGGGTATATAAAAAACGTTATGTTGTTAATATTGTTAACGTTATGAGTCTAAGTTGGGTATATAAAAATGTTGTTAATATTGTTAACGTTATGAGTCTAAGTTGGGTATATAAAAATTTTGTTAATATTGTTAACGTTATGAGTCTAAGTTGGGTATATAAAAATTTTGTTAATATTGTTAACGTTATGAGTCTAAGTTAACGGTTGGGTATATAAAAATTTATATAAAAATGGGTTATAAAAATGTTAATATTGTTAACGTTATGAGTCTAAGTTGGGTATATAAAAATGTTGTTAATATTGTTAACGTTATGAGTCTAAGTTGGGTATATAAAAATGTTGTTAATATTGTTAACGTTATGAGTCTAAGTTTAATAACGTTATGAGTCTAAGTTGGGTATATAAAAATGTTGTTAATATTGTTAACGTTATGAGTCTAAGTTGGGTATATAAAAATTTTGTTAATATTGTTAACGTTATGAGTCTAAGTTGGGTATATAAAATTTGTTAACGTTGTTAACGTTATGAGTCTAAGTTGGGTATATAAAAATGTTGTTAATATTGTTAACGTTATGAGTCTAAGTTGGGTATATAAAAAATATTGTTAACGTTATGAGTCTAAGTTGGGTATATAAAAATTTTGTTAATATTGTTAACGTTATGAGTCTAAGTTGGGTATATAAAAATTTTTTAATATTGTTAACGTTATGAGTCTAAGTTGGGTATATAAAAATGTTGTTAATATTGTTAACGTTATGAGTCTAAGTTGGGTATATAAAAATGTTGTTAATATTGTTAACGTTATGAGTCTAAGTTGGGTATATAAAAATGTTGTTAATATTGTTAACGTTATGAGTCTAAGTTCGGTATATAAAAAAAATTTTAATATTGTTAACGTTATGAGTCTAAGTTGGGTATATAAAAATTTTGTTAATATTGTTAACGTTATGAGTCTAAGTTGGGTATATAAAAATTTTGTTAATATTGTTAACGTTATGAGTCTAAGTTGGGTATATAAAAATGTTGTTAATATTGTTAACGTTATGAGTCTAAGTTGGGTATATAAAAATGTTGTTAATATTGTTAACGTTATGAGTCTAAGTTGGGTATATAAAAATTTTGTTAATATTGTTAACGTTATGAGTCTAAGTTGGGTATATAAAAATGTTGTTAATCTAAGTTGGGTATTGTTAACGTTATGAGTCTAAGTTGGGTATAGAAAAATGTTGTTAATATTGTTAACTTTATGAGTCTAAGTTCGGTATATAAAAATTTTTAATATTGTTAACGTTATGAGTCTAAGTTGGGTATATAAAAATTTTGTTAATATTGTTAACGTTATGAGTCTAAGTTGGGTATATAAAAATGTTGTTAATATTGTTAACGTTATGAGTCTAAGTTGGGTATATAAAAATGTTGTTAATATTGTTAACGTTATGAGTCTAAGTTGGGTATATAAAAATTTTGTTAATATTGTTAACGTTATGAGTCTAAGTTGGGTATATAAAAAATTTTGTTAATATTGTTAACGTTATGAGTCTAAGTTGGGTATATAAAAATGTTGTTAATATTGTTAACGTTATGAGTCTAAGTTGGGTATATAAAAATGTTGTTAATATTGTTAACGTTATGAGTCTTGGGTTGGGTATATAAAAGTCTAAGTTGGGTATATAAAAATGTTGTTAATATTGTTAACGTTATGAGTCTAAGTTGGGTATATAAAAATATTGTTAACGTTATGAGTCTATATAAAAATGTTGTTAATATTGTTAACGTTATGAGTCTAAGTTGGGTATATAAAAATGTTGTTAATATTGTTAACGTTATGAGTCTAAGTTGGGTATATAAAAATGTTGTTAATATTGTTAACGTTATGAGTCTAAGTTGGGTATATAAAAATTTTGTTAATATTGTTAACGTTATGAGTCTAAGTTGGGTATATAAAAATTTTGTTAATATTGTTAACGTTATGAGTCTAAGTTGGGTATATAAAAATGTTGTTAATATTGTTAACGTTATGAGTCTAAGTTGGGTATATAAAAATTTTGTTAATATTGTTAACGTTATGAGTCTAAGTTGGGTATATAAAATGTTGTTAATATTGTTAACGTTATGAGTCTAAGTTGGGTATATAAAAATGTTGTTAATATTGTTAACGTTATGAGTCTAAGTTGGGTATATAAAAATGTTGTTAATATTGTTAACGTTATGAGTCTAAGTTGGGTATATAAAAATGTTGTTAATATTGTTAACGTTATGAGTCTAAGTTGGGTATATAAAAATGTTGTTAACCTTGTTAACGTTATGAGTCTAAGTTGGGTATATAAAAATGTTGTTAATATTGTTAACGTTATGAGTCTAAGTTGGGTATATAAAAATTTTGTTAATATTGTTAACGTTATGAGTCTAAGTTGGGTATATAAAAATTTTGTTAATATTGTTAACGTTATGAGTCTAAGTTGGGTATATAAAAATGTTGTTAATATTGTTAACGTTATGAGTCTAAGTTGGGTATATAAAAATGTTGTTAACGTTGTTAACGTTATGAGTCTAAGTTGGGTATATAAAAATGTTTGTTAATATTGTTAACGTTATGAGTCTAAGTTGGGTATATAAAAATGTTGTTAATTGTTAACGTTATGAGTCTAAGTTGGGTATATAAAAATTTTGTTAATATTGTTAACGTTATGAGTTGTTGGTATATAAAAAAAATGTTGTTAACCTTGTTAACGTTATGAGTCTAAGTTGGGTATATAAAAATTTTGTTAATATTGTTAACGTTATGAGTCTAAGTTGGGTATATAAAAATGTTGTTAACCTTGTTAACGTTATGAGTCTAAGTTGGGTATATAAAAATTAATTGTTATGAGTCTAAGTTGTTAACGTTATGAGTCTAAGTTGGGTATATAAAAATTTTGTTAATATTGTTAACGTTATGAGTCTAAGTTGGGTATATAAAAATGTTGTTAATATTGTTAACGTTATGAGTCTAAGTTGGGTATATAAAAATGTTGTTAATATTGTTAACGTTATGAGTCTAAGTTCGGTATATAAAAATTTTTTAATATTGTTAACGTTATGAGTCTAAGTTGGGTATATAAAAAACGTTTTGTTAATATTGTTAACGTTATGAGTCTAAGTTGGGTATATAAAAATGTTGTTAATATTGTTAACGTTATGAGTCTAAGTTGGGTATATAAATGAGTCTAAGTTGGGTATATAAAAATGTTGTTAACCTTGTTAACGTTATGAGTCTAAGTTGGGTATATAATATTGTTAACGTTATGAGTCTAAGTTGGGTATATAAAATTGTGTTGTTAATATTGTTAACGTTATGAGTCTAAGTTGGGTATATAAAAATGTTGTTAATATTGTTAACTTTATGAGTCTAAGTTCGGTATATAAAAAATTTTTAATATTGTTAACGTTATGAGTCTAAGTTGGGTATATAAAAATGTTGTTAATATTGTTAACGTTATGAGTCTAAGTTGGGTATATAAAAATGTTGTTAATATTGTTAACGTTATGAGTCTAAGTTGGGTATATAAAAATGTTGTTAATATTGTTAACGTTATGAGTCTAAGTTGGGTATATAAAAATGTTGTTAATATTGTTAACGTTATGAGTCTAAGTTGGGTATATAAAAATGTTGTTAATATTGTTAACGTTATGAGTCTAAGTTGGGTATATAAAATTGTTATTATGTTGTTAATATTGTTAACGTTATGAGTCTAAGTTGGGTATATAAAATTTTTTTATTATTGTTCGCGTTATGAGTCTAAGTTGGGTATATAAAAATGTTGTTAACCTTGTTAACGTTATGAGTCTAAGTTGGGTATATAAAAATGTTGTTAATATTGTTAACGTTATGAGTCTAAGTTGGGTATATAAAAATGTTGTTAATATTGTTAACGTTATGAGTCTAAGTTGGGTATATAAAAATTTTTTAATATTGTTAACGTTATGAGTCTAAGTTGGGTATATAAAAATTTTGTTAATATTGTTAACGTTATGAGTCTAAGTTGGGTATATAAAAATTTTGTTAATATTGTTAACGTTATGAGTCTAAGTTGGGTATATAAAATGTTGTTAATCTTGTTAACGTTATGAGTCTAAGTTGGGTATATAAAAATGTTGTTAATATTGTTAACGTTATGAGTCTGTTAACGTTATTAACGTTATGAGTCTAAGTTGGGTATATAAAAATGTTGTTAATATTGTTAACGTTATGAGTCTAAGTTGGGTATATAAAAAAAAATGTTGTTAATATTGTTTATGAGTCTAAGTTGGGTATATAAAAATGAATATTGTTAACGTTATGAGTCTAAGTTGGGTATATAAAAATTTTGTTAATATTGTTAACGTTATGAGTCTAAGTTGGGTATATAAAAATGTTGTTAATATTGTTAACGTTATGAGTCTATATAAAAATGTTGGTTATATAAAAATATAAAAATTGTTAATATTGTTAACGTTATGAGTCTAAGTTGGGTATATAAAAAATTGTTGTTAATATTGTTAACGTTATGAGTCTAAGTTGGGTATATAAAAATGTTGTTAATATTGTTAACGTTATGAGTCTAAGTTGGGTATATAAAAATGTTGTTAATATTGTTAACGTTATGAGTCTAAGTTGGGTATATAAAAATGTTGTTAATATTGTTAACGTTATGAGTCTAAGTTGGGTATATAAAAGTCTAAGTTGGGTATATAAAAATTTGTTAATATTGTTAACGTTATGAGTCTAAGTTGGGTATATAAAAATGTTGTTAATATTGTTAACGTTATGAGTCTAAGTTGGGTATATAAAAAATGTTGTTAATATTGTTAACGTTATGAGTCTAAGTTGGGTATATAAAAATTTTGTTAATATTGTTAACGTTATGAGTCTAAGTTGGGTATATAAAAATGTTGTTAACCTTGTTAACGTTATGAGTCTAAGTTGGGTATATAAAAATTTTGTTAATATTGTTAACGTTATGAGTCTAAGTTGGGTATATAAAATTTTTTTAATATTGTTAGCGTTATGAGTCTAAGTTGGGTATATAAAAATTTTGTTAATATTGTTAACGTTATGAGTCTAAGTTGGGTATATAAAAATGTTGTTAATATTGTTAACGTTATGAGTCTAAGTTGGGTATATAAAAATGTTGTTAATATTGTTAACGTTATGAGTCTAAGTTGGGTATATAAAAATGTTGTTAATATTGTTAACGTTATGAGTCTAAGTTGTATGTTGTTAATATTGTTAACGTTATGAGTCTAAGTTGGGTATATAAAAATGTTGTTAATATTGTTAACGTTATGAGTCTAAGTTGGGTATATAAAAATGTTGTTAATATTGTTAACGTTATGAGTCTAAGTTGGGTATATAAAAATGTTGTTAATATTGTTAACGTTATGAGTCTAAGTTGGGTATATAAAAATTTTGTTAATATTGTTAACGTTATGAGTCTAAGTTGGGTATATAAAAATGTTGTTAATATTGTTAACGTTATGAGTCTAAGTTGGGTATATAAAAATGTTGTTAATATTGTTAACGTTATGAGTCTAAGTTGGGTATATAAAAATGTTTGTTAATATTGTTAACGTTATGAGTCTAAGTTGGGTATATAAAAATGTTGTTAATATTGTTAACGTTATGAGTCTAAGTTGGGTATATAAAAATGTTGTTAATATTGTTAACGTTATGAGTCTAAGTTATAAAAAAATGTTGTTAATATTGTTAACGTTATGAGTCTAAGTTGGGTATATAAAAATGTTGTTAATATTGTTAACGTTATGAGTCTAAGTTGGGTATATAAAAAACGTGTTGTTAATATTGTTAACGTTATGAGTCTAAGTTGGGTATATAAAAAAAAATGTTGTTAATATTGTTAACGTTATGAGTCTAAGTTGGTTAATATTGTATATAAAAATAAAAATTGTTAATATTGTTAACGTTATGAGTCTAAGTTGGGTATATAAAAATTTGTTAATATTGTTAACGTTATGAGTCTAAGTTGGGTATATAAAAATTTTGTTAATATTGTTAACGTTATGAGTCTAAGTTGGGTATATAAAAATGTTGTTAACCTTGTTAACGTTATGAGTCTAAGTTGGGTATATAAAAATTTGTTAATATTGTTAACGTTATGAGTCTAAGTTGGGTATATAAAAATGTTGTTAATATTGTTAACGTTATGAGTCTAAGTTGGGTATATAAATGAGTCTAAGTTGGGTATAATAATATTGTTAACGTTATGAGTCTAAGTTGGGTATATAAAAATGTTGTTAATATTGTTAACGTTATGAGTCTAAGTTGGGTATATAAAAATGTTGTTAATATTGTTAACGTTATGAGTCTGTTGGGTATATAAAAATGTTGTTATATTGTTAACGTTATGAGTCTAAGTTGGGTATATAAAATGTTGTTAATATTGGGTATATAAAAATGTTGTTAATATTGTTAACGTTATGAGTCTAAGTTGGGTATATAAAAATGTTGTTAATATTGTTAACGTTATGAGTCTAAGTTGGGTATATAAAAAAGTTGGTTGTTAATATTGTTAACGTTATGAGTCTAAGTTGGGTATATAAAAATGTTGTTAATATTGTTAACGTTATGAGTCTAAGTTGGGTATATAAAAATTTTGTTAATATTGTTAACGTTATGAGTCTAAGTTGGGTATATAAAAATTTTGTTAATATTGTTAACGTTATGAGTCTAAGTTGGGTATATAAAAATGTTGTTAATATTGTTAACGTTATGAGTCTAAGTTGGGTATATAAAAATGTTGTTAATATTGTTAACGTTATGAGTCTAAGTTGGGTATATAAAAATGTTGTTAATATTGTTAACGTTATGAGTCTAAGTTGGGTATATAAAAATTTTGTTAATATTGTTAACGTTATGAGTCTAAGTTGGGTATATAAAAATTTTGTTAATATTGTTAACGTTATGAGTCTAAGTTGGGTATATAAAAATGTTGTTAACCTTGTTAACGTTATGAGTCTAAGTTGGGTATATAAAAATGTTGTTAATATTGTTAACGTTATGAGTCTAAGTTGGGTATATAAAAATTTTGTTAATATTGTTAACGTTATGAGTCTAAGTTGGGTATATAAAAATTTTGTTAATATTGTTAACGTTATGAGTCTAAGTTGGGTATATAAAAATTGTTGTTAATATTGTTAACGTTATGAGTCTAAGTTGGGTATATAAAAATTTTGTTAATATTGTTAACGTTATGAGTCTAAGTTGGGTATATAAAAATGTTGTTAATATTGTTAACGTTATGAGTCTAAGTTGGGTATATAAAAATGTTGTTAATATTGTTAACGTTATGAGTCTAAGTTAACGTTATAGTCTAAAATAAAATTTTGTTAATATTGTTAACGTTATGAGTCTAAGTTGGGTATATAAAAATGTTGTTAATATTGTTAACGTTATGAGTCTAAGTTGGGTATATAAAAAATGTTGTTAATATTGTTAACGTTATGAGTCTAAGGGGTATATAAAAATTTTTTAATATTGTTAACGTTATGAGTCTAAGTTGGGTATATAAAAATTTTGTTAATATTGTTAACGTTATGAGTCTAAGTTGGGTATATAAAAATGTTGTTAATATTGTTAACGTTATGAGTCTAAGTTGGGTATATAAAACGTTATGAGTTGTTAATATTTGTTAACGTTATGAGTCTAAGTTGGGTATATAAAAATGTTGTTAATATTGTTAACGTTATGAGTCTAAGTTGGGTATATAAAAATGTTGTTAATATTGTTAACTTTATGAGTCTAAGTTCGGTATATAAAAAAATTTTAATATTGTTAACGTTATGAGTCTAAGTTGGGTATATAAAAATGTTGTTAATATTGTTAACGTTATGAGTCTAAGTTGGGTATATAAAAATTTTGTTAATATTGTTAACGTTATGAGTCTAAGTTGGGTATATAAAAATGTTGTTAATATCGTTAACGTTATGAGTCTAAGTTGGGTATATAAAAATTGTTGTTAATATTGTTAACGTTATGAGTCTAAGTTGGGTATATAAAAATTTGTTAATATTGTTAACGTTATGAGTCTAAGTTGGGTATATAAAAATTGTTGTTAATATTGTTAACGTTATGAGTCTAAGTTGGGTATATAAAAATGTTGTTAACCTTGTTAACGTTATGAGTCTAAGTTGGGTATATAAAAATGTTGTTAATATTGTTAACGTTATGAGTCTAAGTTGGGTATATAAAAATTGTTAATATTGTTAACGTTATTGTTAACGTTATGAGTCTAAGTTTATGAGTCTAAGTTGGGTATAAAAAATGTTGTTAATATTGTTAACGTTATGAGTCTAAGTTGGGTATATAAAAATGTTGTTAATATTGTTAACGTTATGAGTCTAAGTTAGGTATATAAAAATTTTGTTAATATTGTTAACGTTATGAGTCTAAGTTGGGTATATAAAAATGTTGTTAATATCGTTAACGTTATGAGTCTAAGTTGGGTATATAAAAATGTTAACGTTTGTTAATATTGTTAACGTTATGAGTCTAAGTTGGGTATATAAAAATTTTGTTAATATTGTTAACGTTATGAGTCTAAGTTGGGTATATAAAAATGTTGTTAATATTGTTAACGTTATGAGTCTAAGTTGGGTATATAAAAATTTTTAACCTTGTTAACGTTATGAGTCTAAGTTGGGTATATAAAAATGTTGTTAATATTGTTAACGTTATGAGTCTAAGTTGGGTATATAAAAATTTTTTAATATTGTTAACGTTATGAGTCTAAGTTGGGTATATAAAAATTTTGTTAATATTGTTAACGTTATGAGTCTAAGTTGGGTATATAAAAATGTTGTTAATATTGTTAACGTTATGAGTCTAAGTTGGGTATATAAAAATGTTGTTAATATTGTTAACGTTATGAGTCTAAGTTGGGTATATAAAAATTTTGTTAATATTGTTAACGTTATGAGTCTAAGTTGGGTATATAAAAATGTTGTTAATATTGTTAACGTTATGAGTCTAAGTTCGGTATATAAAAATTTTTTAATATTGTTAACGTTATGAGTCTAAGTTGGGTATATAAAATTTTTTTAATATTGTTGGCGTTATGAGTCTAAGTTGGGTATATAAAAATTTTGTTAATATTGTTAACGTTATGAATCTAAGTTGGGTATATAAAAAATGTTGTTATGATATTGTTAACGTTATGAGTCTAAGTTGGGTATATAAAAATGTTGTTAATATTATTAACGTTATGAGTCTAAGTTAAGTATATAAAAATTTTGTTAATATTGTTAACGTTATGAGTCTAAGTTGGGTATATAAAAATGTTGTTAATATTGTTAACGTTATGAGTCTAAGTTGGGTATATAAAAATTTGTTAATATTGTTAACGTTATGAGTCTAAGTTCGGTATATAAAAATTTTTTAATATTGTTAACGTTATGAGTCTAAGTTGGGTATATAAAATTTTTTTATTATTGTTCGCGTTATGAGTCTAAGTTGGGTATATAAAAATGTTGTTAACGTTATGAGTCTTGTTAACGTTATGAGTCTAAGTTGGGTATATAAAAAATGTTGTTAACGTTAACGTTATGAGTCTAAGTTGGGTATATAAAAATGTTGTTAATATTGTTAACGTTATGAGTCTAAGTTGGGTATATAAAAATATTTTGTTATATTGTTAACGTTATGAGTCTAAGTTGGGTATATAAAATTTTGTTAATATTGTTAACGTTATGAGTCTAAGTTGGGTATATAAAATAAAATGTTTGTTAATATTGTTAACGTTATGAGTCTAAGTTGGGTATATAAAAATGTTGTTAATATTGTTAACGTTATGAGTCTAAGTTGGGTATATAAAAATTTTGTTAATATTGTTAACGTTATGAGTCTAAGTTGGGTATATAAAAATGTTGTTAATATCGTTAACGTTATGAGTCTAAGTTGGGTATATAAAAATGTTGTTAATGTTGTTAATATTGTTAACGTTATGAGTTATGAGTCTAAGTTGGGTATATAAAAATGTTGTTAATATTGTTAACGTTATGAGTCTAAGTTGGGTATATAAAAATTTTGTTAATATTGTTAACGTTATGAGTCTAAGTTGGGTATATAAAAATTTTGTTAATATTGTTAACGTATGAGTCTAAGTTGGGTATATAAAAATTTTGTTAATATTGTTAACGTTATGAGTCTAAGTTGGGTATATAAAAATTTTGTTAATATTGTTAACGTTATGAGTCTAAGTTGGGTATATAAAAATGTTGTTAATATCGTTAACGTTATGAGTCTAAGTTGGGTATATAAAAATGTTGTTAACGTTAACGTTATGAGTCTAAGTTGGGTATATAAAAATGTTGTTAATATTGTTAACGTTATGAGTCTAAGTTGGGTATATAAAAATGTTGTTAATTGTTAACGTTGTTAACGTTATGAGTCTAAGTTGGGTATATAAAAATTTTGTTAATATTGTTAACGTTATGAGTCTAAGTTGGGTATATAAAAATGTTGTTAATATTGTTAACGTTATGAGTCTAAGTTAAGTATATAAAAATGTTGTTAATATTGTTAACGTTATGAGTCTAAGTTGGGTATATAAAAATGTTGTTAATATTGTTAACGTTATGAGTCTAAGTTGGGTATATAAAAATGTTGTTAATATTGTTAACGTTATGAGTCTAAGTTGGGTATATAAAAATTTTGTTAATATTGTTAACGTTATGAGTCTAAGTTGGGTATATAAAAATTTTGTTAATATTGTTAACGTTATGAGTCTAAGTTGGGTATATAAAAATGTTGTTAATATTGTTAACGTTATGAGTCTAAGTTGGGTATATAAAAATGTTGTTAATATTGTTAACGTTATGAGTCTAAGTTGGGTATATAAAAATTTTGTTAATATTGTTAACGTTATGAGTCTAAGTTGGGTATATAAAAATTTTGTTAATATTGTTAACGTTATGAGTCTAAGTTGGGTATATAAAAATGTTGTTAATATTGTGTTAACGTTATGAGTCTAAGTTGGGTATATAAAAATGTTGTTAATATTGTTAACGTTATGAGTCTAAGTTGGGTATATAAAAATGTTGTTAATATTAACGTTAACGTTATGAGTCTAAGTTGGGTATATAAAAATGTTGTTAATATTGTTAACGTTATGAGTCTAAGTTGGGTATATAAAATTTTGTTAATATTGTTAACGTGTTAACGTTATGAGTCTAAGTTGGGTATATAAAAATGTTGTTAATATTGTTAACGTTATGAGTCTAAGTTGGGTATATAAAAATGTTGTTAATATTGTTAACGTTATGAGTCTAAGTTGGGTATATAAAAATGTTGTTAATATTGTTAACGTTATGAGTCTAAGTTGGGTATATAAAAATTTGTTAATATTGTTAACGTTATGAGTCTAAGTGTTAACGTTATGAGTCTAAGTTGGGTATATAAAAATTTTGTTAATATTGTTAACGTTATGAGTCTAAGTTGGGTATATAAAAATGTTGTTAATATTGTTAACGTTATGAGTCTAAGTTGGGTATATAAAAATGTTGTTAATATTGTTAACGTTATGAGTCTAAGTTGGGTATATAAAATGTTGTTAATATTGTTAACGTTATGAGTCTAAGTTGGGTATATAAAAATGTTGTTAATATTGTTAACGTTATGAGTCTAAGTTGAGTATATAAAAATGTTGTTAATATTGTTAACGTTATGAGTCTAAGTTGGGTATATAAAAATTTTGTTAATATTGTTAACGTTATGAGTCTAAGTTGGGTATATAAAAATGTTGTTAATATTGTTAACGTTATGAGTCTAAGTTGGGTATATAAAAATGTTGTTAATATTGTTAACGTTATGAGTCTAAGTTGGGTATATAAAAATGTTGTTAATAATTGTTAACGTTATGAGTCTAAGTTGGGTATATAAAAATGTTGTTAATATTGTTAACGTTATGAGTCTAAGTTGGGTATATAAAAATTTTGTTAATATTGTTAACGTTATGAGTCTAAGTTCGGTATATAAAAAAATTTTTAATATTGTTAACGTTATGAGTCTAAGTTGGGTATATAAAATTTTTTTAATATTGTTGGCGTTATGAGTCTAAGTTGGGTATAAAAAATTTTGTTAATATTGTTAACGTTATGAGTCTAAGTTGGGTATATAAAAAATATTGTTGTTAATATTGTTAACGTTATGAGTCTAAGTTGGGTATATAAAAATGTTTTTAATATTGTTAACGTTATGAGTCTAAGTTGGGTATATAAAATTTTTTTAATATTGTTAGCGTTATGAGTCTAAGTTGGGTATATAAAAATTTTGTTAATATTGTTAACGTTATGAGTCTAAGTTGGGTATATAAAAATGTTGTTAATATTGTTAACGTTATGAGTCTAAGTTGGGTATATAAAAATATTGTTAACGTTATGAGTCTAATAAAAATGTTGTTAATATTGTTAACGTTATGAGTCTAAGTTGGGTATATAAAAATGTTGTTAATATTGTTAACGTTATGAGTCTAAGTTGGGTATATAAAAATTTTGTTAATATTGTTAACGTTATGAGTCTAAGTTGGGTATATAAAAATTTTGTTAATATTGTTAACGTTATGAGTCTAAGTTGGGTATATAAAAATGTTGTTAATATTGTTAACGTTATGAGTCTAAGTTGGGTATATAAAAATTGTTGTTAATATTGTTAACGTTATGAGTCTAAGTTGGGTATATAAAAATGTTGTTAATATTGTTAACGTTATGAGTCTAAGTTGGGTATATAAAAATGTTGTTAATATTGTTAACGTTATGAGTCTAAGTTGGGTATATAAAAATGTTGTTAATATTGTTAACGTTATGAGTCTAAGTTGGGTATATAAAAATTTTGTTAATATTGTTAACGTTATGAGTCTAAGTTGGGTATATAAAAATTTTGTTAATATTGTTAACGTTATGAGTCTAAGTTGGGTATATAAAAATGTTGTTAATATTGTTAACGTTATGAGTCTAAGTTGGGTATATAAAAATGTTGTTAATATCGTTAACGTTATGAGTCTAAGTTGGGTATATAAAAATGTTGTTAATATTGTTAACGTTATGAGTCTAAGTTGGGTATATAAAAATGTTGTTAATATTGTTAACGTTATGAGTCTAAGTTGGGTATATAAAAATGTTGTTAATATTGTTAACGTTATGAGTCTAAGTTGGGTATATAAAAATTTTTTAATATTGTTAACGTTATGAGTCTAAGTTGGGTATATAAAAATTTTGTTAATATTGTTAACGTTATGAGTCTAAGTTGGGTTGGGTTATATAAAACGTTATGAGTTAAGTTGGGTATAATATTGTTAACGTTATGAGTCTAAGTTGGGTATATAAAAATGTTGTTAATATTGTTAACTTTATGAGTCTAAGTTGGGTATATAAAATGTTGTTAATATTGTTAACGTTATGAGTCTAAGTTGGGTATATAAAAATTTTGTTAATATTGTTAACGTTATGAGTCTAAGTTGGGTATATAAAAATGTTGTTAATATTGTTAACGTTATGAGTCTAAGTTGGGTATATAAAAATGTTGTTAATATTGTTAACGTTATGAGTCTAAGTTGGGTATATAAAAATGTTGTTAATATTGTTAACGTTATGAGTCTAAGTTGGGTATATAAAAATGTTGTTAATATTGTTAACGTTATGAGTCTAAGTTGGGTATATAAAAATTTTTTAATATTGTTAACGTTATGAGTCTAAGTTGGGTATATAAAAATTTGTTAATATTGTTAACGTTATGAGTCTAAGTTGGGTATATAAAAATGTTGTTAATATTGTTAACGTTATGAGTCTAAGTTGGGTATATAAAAAAATGTTGTTAATATTGTTAACGTTATGAGTCTAAGTTGGGTATAAAAATTGGGTTGTTAACCTATTGTTAACGTTATGAGTCTAAGTTGGGTATATAAAAATGTTGTTAATTGTTAACGTTATGAGTCTAAGTTGGGTATATAAAAATGTTGTTAATATTGTTAACGTTATGAGTCTAAGTTGGGTATATAAAAATTTTGTTAATATTGTTAACGTTATGAGTCTAAGTTGGGTATAAAAATGTTGTTAATATTGTTAACGTTATGAGTCTAAGTTGGGTATATAAAAATGTTTGTTAATATTGTTAACGTTATGAGTCTAAGTTGGGTATATAAAAATTTTGTTAATATTGTTAACGTTATGAGTCTAAGTTGGGTATATAAAAAATGTTGTTAATATTGTTAACGTTATATAAAAATGTTGAACGTTATGAGTCTGTTGGGTATATAAAATTTTTTAATATTATGAGTCTATTGTTAACGTTATGAGTCTAAGTTGGGTATATAAAAATGTTGTTAATATTGTTAACGTTATGAGTCTAAGTTGGGTATATAAAAATGTTGTTAATATTGTTAACGTTATGAGTCTAAGTTGGGTATATAAAAATGTTGTTAATATTGTTAACGTTATGAGTCTAAGTTGGGTATATAAAAATTTTGTTAATATTGTTAACGTTATGAGTCTAAGTTGGGTATATAAAAATTTTTATGAGTTAATATTGTTAACGTTATGAGTCTAAGTTGGGTATATAAAAATGTTGTTAATATTGTTAACGTTATGAGTCGTTATATAGTCTTGTTAATATTGTTAACGTATAGTCTAAATAAAAAATTTGTTAATATTGTTAACGTTATGAGTCTAAGTTGGGTATATAAAAATGTTGTTAATATTGTTAACGTTATGAGTCTAAGTTGGGTATATAAAAATGTTGTTAATATTGTTAACGTTATGAGTCTAAGTTGGGTATATAAAAATTGTTAACGTTAACGTTATGAGTCTAAGTTGGGTATATAAAAATGTTTGTTAATATTGTTAACGTTATGAGTCTAAGTTGGGTATATAAAAAAAATGTTTGTTAATATTGTTAACGTTATGAGTCTAAGTTGGGTATATAAAATGTTGTTAATATTGTTAACGTTATGAGTCTAAGTTGGGTATATAAAAATGTTGTTAATATTGTTAACGTTATGAGTCTAAGTTGGGTATATAAAAATTTTGTTAATATTGTTAACGTTATGAGTCTAAGTTGGGTATATAAAAATTTGTTAATATTGTTAACGTTATGAGTCTAAGTTGGGTATATAAAAATGTTGTTAATATTGTTAACGTTATGAGTCTAAGTTGGGTATATAAAAATGTTGTTAATATTGTTAACGTTGTTAACGTTATGAGTCGTTAAGTTGGGTATATAAAAATTTTGTTAATATTGTTAACGTTATGAGTCTAAGTTGGGTATATAAAAATGTTGTATATAAAACGTTATGAGTTAAGTTGGGTATATAAAAATGTTAATATTGTTAACGTTATGAGTCTAAGTTGGGTATATAAAAATGTTGTTAATATTGTTAACGTTATGAGTCTAAGTTGGGTATATAAAAATTTTGTTAATATTGTTAACGTTATGAGTCTAAGTTGGGTATATAAAAAAATGTTTGTTAACGTTATGAGTTAACGTTATGAGTCTTATGAGTCTAAGTTGGGTATATAAAAATGTTGTTAATATTGTTAACGTTATGAGTCTAAGTTGGGTATATAAAAATGTTGTTAATATTGTTAACGTTATGAGTCTAAGTTGGGTATATAAAAATTTTGTTAATATTGTTAACGTTATGAGTCTAAGTTGGGTATATAAAAATGTTGTTAATATTGTTAACGTTATGAGTCTAAGTTGGGTATATAAAAATGTTGTTAATATTGTTAACGTTATGAGTCTAAGTTGGGTATATAAAAATGTTGTTAATATTGTTAACGTTATGAGTCTAAGTTGGGTATATAAAAATGTTGTTAATATTGTTAACGTTATGAGTCTAAGTTGGGTATATAAAAATGTTGTTAATATTGTTAACGTTATGAGTCTAAGTTGGGTATATAAAAATGTTGTTAATATTGTTAACGTTATGAGTCTAAGTTGGGTATATAAAAATGTTGTTAATATTGTTAACGTTATGAGTCTAAGTTGGGTATATAAAA
>NC_134831.1:175066343-175124665 GCF_004210375.1 Tachypleus tridentatus
TACTATTGTATTTATATGTAATAACATGTAGTTACTATTGTTTTTATATTATAACAACACATGGTTGCTATTTCTTGTACAAAACAACACATCTGTTACTGTTTTTTTATAAAACAACACATATCTATTGCTTCTTTTTATATATTATGGCATCGATTACTATTGTTTTCATATATAATAGCACATAATTACAATTGCTTTTATATAAAACAACACGTCTATTACTATTTCTATATATAACAACACATGGTTACTATTGTTTTTATATGTAACAACACATGGTTTGTACCGTATTTATATATAAATAATGCATGGCTAATATTGTATTGATATTATAACAACACGTGGTTATTATATTTATATTTAAGAACACATGGTTACTATTGCTTTTATATATAAAAACACATTATAATAATATAACAACACATGGTAACCACTGCTTTTAGAAATAACAACACTTGGCTATTACTGTTTTCATTTATAACAATACACGATTGTTACTGTTTTTATATATAATAATTCATGATTATCATTGTATTTATATTTAACGATACATGGTTGTTATTATTATTATTTTTAATCAACCAAAAAGATTCGAGTAGTTTAGCATTCATGTACGAAATATGAAAGGTGAACAAATGGAAATATATATATATATATATATATATATATGTAATAGTAATAATAATAAAAAAATCATACATTCAACCAATAGAAAGAAATCCGTTGAACACCAAACATAATCAAAACGCACGTAAAATATATTATATTTTAAATACATCGAGAAACTAAATCCGGAAAATTAATTATTCATTTATGAAGTATGTAAATCAGTCAAGCGGAAATTACTTACGCAGTGAAATTTGTCATTTTTCGAAACCAAAGTCTATTGTACTGGCAACGTACTTGAGAATAACAATTCGAATCATCACAGGAATATCATGACCTAAGCAAGTAGCAGTGAAATGTTAATTTGTTTCGAAACGGAAGTAACAATTACAGTAGCACGTGCAGTAAAGCAGTCCATCAGTTGAAAGGCCATTCCACTCTCTATCAGAAAGTAAGTCTTAAACTATGCCGAATACGAACAAAAGACTTGGGACGCCCCTACTTAGAGTTGGATGCTACTGGTCGTTATACACTAACACAGCACGTCCTCTCAATCAACTAAATAGTTGGGATGAAAAAAATTCAAGGTCAAAAGTGGCAAGGGTTATAGGTCAGCTTATCCTCTGATGCCTAACAAAAAAACAGAAAAGAAACGTGAACATTAAACCCAGAAATGACAGCCCATTCCAAATACGTGATTACCTGGAAATAATGGACCACTCCCTGACGGCAGAATAGCGTAACATTCTTTACAAGAGGGCGGCAGGACTTAGAAAGGGAAAACAAAGATAATGACAAAAGTGAGCATCACGTCTGTCATCTCTCTACAACTATTTGTCCAGATGATGATTAAAACTGACCGGAAAGCCTACGCACTCTAGTTATTTTAATGTGCGCGAGCCTGAATATGAGACCCAACCGATGAATCTGTGTTTTACCGCCTTCAATCAAAACACCTTCAAGCTTCAACTGTCAGGGAAGTGAATGATAGTGTTTGTTTCCTTACGTAGTGTTTAATTTCTCAGGAAATAAAAAAAGTGAAACCTGAAGTTGACTAAAAGAATCAGTTTTATATGTGTAACTGAGTGTCGGAATGTAGAGGGCGGTGTTAGATGTTTGAATATATAATTTTATATTATTTATTTAATTATTTTAATATAGGTATGAAGGTGTTCCTTGTATTGGTTTATTTTCACTTACACAACCCCTTTCAAACATGTGGTCACCTTTCAGTCAGTTACCTCTTTCTTTGTGAACCTGACGATGACCGAAGAAGGTCGAAACGTGGTTCGCTCCTCTACGTAAAATATTTTCTCAACCCAAACGTGCAGGTGGGTTTTCTCGACATCACTGATTAATAGAATCAGTTGTTTCTAATAGTATCTAAATACTCGCGATAAAATCATTCCTCTTGAGGTCACATATTCCCTTAAATCTGTTTGGTAATGTTACGAATTGCTAAACAATCCAACGTGATTTTCATCGTGAATGTTAGGTCTATTGGTTTCATTTCGCAAGCTTTCAGCGTTTAATTTAGTACTGTAACATAACATCAGTTGCTTCTCTTTATCTCTCGGTTTTGTATTTAATCGTCGAATGAAAGTGGACTTACATTTACCGGTCATTAACGTGGTCCATTTGAAACTAGTCTTTGTCCTCGTTTCGGAGATTAAATATGATGTTTTCCGTTTCGTAAATCATTCAGGATATATATTTTACAAGCCTTAAAGATTCGTGTGTTGTTTGTTTGTTTTTTTTGCTTGTGTGTGTTTGTGAAGGTTTGTGTTTTTTTAACAACCCGCTTGAATATCAACGTGTAACATAAAAGTTAATTTCTCAAAATTGAGCACGTTTCCCATAACCGGTCACGCGCAAGTTTGAGAAACGCGGGTTTTAAAGCCAGGTAATCACGTGCGCAGTGATTCTCTTGTACTGACGCGAATGGTTGTGAGACGAGTCGTTATTATCATTAAATATTTTTGTCAAACATACCTTATTATGAAATTCCTTAATCTTTCGGTAAGTGCCAAGTTTAAATGTCATTTCTGAAGCCTGCAGACAAAAACAATGACAACAGAACACAGCTTGAAATCTCGTTTATTACACAGTTATTTAGGCCAATAAACTTAAATTACTTGAAACTAAATCAATGGAATTGTAAATTATTGTTAATGACCTACGTAAAAAACCAAAGTAATAGTTTATTTTCATAAATACGATACAGCGGCAAATATGAGGGCTTATAATGTTAAAAATTGGGTTTCGATACTCCTGGTGGATACAGTACACATAGCCCATTGTGTAGATTTGCGCTTAACTACAAACTAAAACAAGAGAGAATCCTCAATAGTCGCGACACTTAATTTTTTATACAGGATTAGGCTAAATCAATTTGATACCTTCCCTCCCTGTTTATCTGCTACATCAAACCAACAACTTAGGTAACAACAGAACGTTAATCTGTTGTAAACAGAATAAAACAACAATTTTCTTTTGCATCTTTCAACGAACACCAACCCTCACTTCGAGCTGTGGCATTATTTGTCATGAATGTCTCTCACTCTTAAAGTGCAACATAAGCGGACAGCATGCACTCTATCAGTGGACGCTTTCTACCTATTTTACATCTTTTAAAACTGACCATTGTCCCACAAACACAGAAAATATAACATACAGTCTCTGTAGAATGCCATAGAAAGACACTACTCTTAGAGAGCATCCTTCCATATCACCTTATAATAAGTTCTATGAATGACATCCACGTGAAACACAGAAAGCACCTTTCTTAAGATCCAGAACACGTTTCTGGGAATCCAAATTTTCTCTCATGTTGTAGCCATTGTCGACCTTTGACGTTGAACATCATCTACTGATAACCGATTGTCGTTGTTTTTTTTAGAAAGTCAAACAGCTAATTAGTTAAGGCCACACAATGTTGTTCTTTTTTTAAACCCACAGGAATAAAGTTAGTAAAATCATATATGAGGACGGCTAGTGTTGGTATTAACACTTTTACTAATAAAGCAGAGAACAACGTTTCGACCTTCTTACGTCATCTTCCTGTTAACAAAAAAAGTTTGCAACCGACTGTTGACGGGCACGTGTCTTAGGAACGAGAGTATAAACAGATACGAGATCGTAGGGGGCGTTGCAGGTGGATATTAGGTTATTAATTAGTATAGGTATAAAGGTGTTTCTTTATATTCGTTTAGTTGCTGTATAAGTAGGGCTTCTTTGATTTTGCGTTTGTTGATATTCGTTTCCCGACTTAATATTTGAGTGTTTTCTATGGTTATATTGTGTTTATTTTATTTGCAGTGTTAAAAAACGTGTGAAAGTGTGTTTTTGTGTTCTTTGAATCTGGTTACCACTTTTCTGTTTGTTTCTCCAATATAAAATCTGTGGCAGTTGTTGCGTTGTATTTTATAAATTGTGTTGGTGTTGTGTTTGTCAGTATAGTTTCTACATGGACTTTAGTTTTGTAATTCACATCTACAGAACAAACATTTAGTTTTTTCAACCACGTTAACTCAACTCTAACATTAAGTTCACCTGTGAAAAAGAAAAGAAAACTAACCAAACAGCATTTCATAATGTCAAGACCACAAGAACCAATACACAATTAAAAACAGAAATCCACAAAATAATCACCCATACTGGATTATACATTCCCTGGGACTCAGCATTTGATACAAAACAAAAACTCAACATGTTAAGAAACCAAATAAACACAGTCACAAAACTATGTTCACCTGATAAAATTAACGATGAAATCAACACTTCATCAACATCAACAAATTTTCTAAAAATAAATCGTTGAAAAAATTATACGCACCAGCTAGACCAACAACAAACAAACAATAATAAATCCCAATATACAACACCAGAAAACCTTACACTGCTGCATATCATATGTTGCTGACATCAGCAAAAAATAACCAACATTTGGAAAAACTTAAAACACAATATTCCAGTAAACACCAAATTTATTCAAAAGCCAGATACAAAACTAAAGTTCATATACTCTCGTCCATAAGACATGTGCCCAACAACGATCAGTTGCAAACTCTCTTTGTTAACTTGAAGATGACCTAAGAAGGTCGAAACGTTGTTCTCTGCTTTATTAGTAAAAGTGTTAAACCCACACTAGCCGCTCTGAGACACATTTTTACTTCAAATATGTTTCTAGTCATCACGAACTTTAAGTATTATTAACTTATATTCATGTAGTAACAGACAATAACAAACTTCACGTTTATTATTGTGGTGAGAAACAATTAAAAAGCTGTTATTATTCAGGGCAGTTTCCAGATTTGCGTTTCCATTTATCGTTAGCTTAGAATTTATTCTTCTGCTGTACCTTATCACGGCTTGAATCATGTCTTCTTCAAATACACCGCAGTGAGACATGGCAGAATCCAAAATACTAAGTCACGTGCTGTCACGCTCTCCTCGCGGCAATCACGCGTGCCCTTAGTTCTTCCGCTCGAGAACTGTTTTAGATATTTCATGGTGTTTGGTCATCTTGATAGTCACGTGCTTCTTTCTGCACGCGCACTTCCCCTGAAAATGTAAATAAGTACTGTCAAAATTTTATTTGGAAAAGGTGGCCTCATATGTCTTGATACAAATGAAATGTCTTGTTGTTAGAGCTGGCCACGTAGGTCTTGATATAGATGAATTGTCGTGTCATATGTCTTGCCAAAGAGTGGTCGTGTTGTTACAGGTAGTCTATGTCTCGATACAGATGAATTGTCGTGTTGTTAGAAGCGGCCTCATATGTTTTGATAAAGAGGGGTCGTGTTCTTAGAGGTCGTCTAATATGTCTTGATGCAGATCAATAATTGTGTTGTTATAGGTGGCCTCATAAGTCTTAATAAAGAGGAGTCGTGTTGTTAGAGGTGGTCTGATATATCTTGGTACAGATGAATTGTCGTGTTGTTAGATGTGGTGTGATATGTCTTCACACAGATAAATTCTCGTGTTGTTAGAGGTTCTCTGATGTGTCTTCACACGTATAAATCGTTTTGTTGTTAGAGGTAGAGTGTTATATCTTCACACAGATAAATTGTAGTGTTCTTAGAGGTGGCCTGATATGTCTTCATATAGATGAATTGTCGTGTTGTTAGAGGTGGTCTGATATATCTTGGTACAGATGAATTGTCGTGTTGTTAGATGTGGTGTGATATGTTTTCACACTATACATTCTCGTGTTGTTAGAGGTTCTCTGATGTGTCTTCACACGGATAAATTGTTTTGTTGTTAGAGGTAGAGTGTTATGTCTTCACACGGATAAATTGTTTTGTTGTTAGAGGTAGAGTGTTATGTCTTCACACAGATAAATTGTAGTGTTCTTAGAGGTGGCCTGATATGTCTTCATATAGATGAATTGTCGTGTTGTTAGAAGTGCTCTGATATGTGTTGATAAATAGGGGTCGTGTTGTCATATATGGTCTGATATGTCTTGATACACATGAATTATCGTGTTATTAGAGGTGGTCTGATATGTGTTCACAATGATAAATTGTTGTGTTGTTAGGGGAGGTCTGATATGTCTTCACAATGATAAATTGTTGTGTTGTTAGTGGTGGTCTAATATGTCTTAGTAAAGATGAATTGTCGTGTTGTTAGAGTTGGTCTGATATGTCTTCACACAGATAAATTTGTCGTGTTGTTTGAGGTGGCCTGATACGTCATGAGACAGATAAATTGTCGTTGTGTTAGAAGTGGTCTATTAAGTCTTGACACCCATAAATTGCCGTGTTGCTAGATGTATTGTTCTGGTCTGATATGTCTTATTAAAGAGAGGTCTTGTTCTTAGGCGTTGTCTATGTCTTGAGTCAGATGAACTGTCGTATTGTTGGAAGTTGCCTCATACGTCTTGATAAAGTGGCGCTCGTGTTGTTATAGGTGATCTCATATATCTTGATACAAGTGAATTTTCGTGTTGTTAGAGGTGTTCTCATATGTCTTGATAAAGAGGCGTCGTGTTGTTAGAGGTGGCTTGAGATATCTTCATACAGATGAATTGTCGTGTTGTTAAAGATGTTTTGATATGTCTTGATATGGAGGAATTGTCGAGTTTTTAGGGTTGGCCTCGTATTTCTTCATCAAGAGAAGCCGTGTTGTTAGAAGTTGTCAGATATGTGTTGATACAGGTGAATTATCGTGTTGTTAGAGGTATCCTCATATGTCTTAATAAAGAGGCGTCGGGTTGATAGAGGTGGTTTGATACGTCTTGAAAGAGATGAATTTTCGTGTTATTAGAGGTGGCCTCATAAGTCTTGATAAAGAGAGGTGGTGTTGTTATAAGTGATTTGATATGTCTTGATATAGATGAAGTGTTGTGTTATTAGAGGTGGCCTCATATGTCTTGATAAAGAGGAGCCGAGTTGTTGGAGGTGGTCTGATATGTGTTGATACAGATGAATTGTCGTGTTGTTAGAGGTGTGTGATATGTGTTGATACAGATGAATTGTCGTGTTGTTAGAGGTGTGTGATATGTGTTGATACAGATGAATTGTTGTGTTGTTAGAGGTGTGTGATATGTGTTGATACAGATGAATTGTCGTGTTGTTAGTGGTGTGTGATATGTGTTGATACAGATGAATTGTTGTGTTGTGCAAAACATTCAGCAATGGTTAAAACATAGTAGAGCGTAAAATTTTCTCTGCCAACTTTAAAGCAACCAATCAATGTGTGTCTTTCCTAAACACAAAATTCAGAACTTTTTATTTATTTTGGTGTTATGATCACTGGACTTTGTGCACTGCGCATATCGCATGGACTGATCTTGAATTACAAATCCTTATTCTTAGAAAAGACGGGATTTGAAAGTAACAAAGGACGTGATCTGATATTATCAGAAACATAACGTGATAAATGTAAAATTATTAAACGTTAGTTTATCTTACCAATAATAAGAATGCTAATAATAGTAATAAATACGACTTTAGCTTAAGTTTTAAATTTCATCCCCTTAACCACTCATTACAAAGATTTATTCAGTGATAGTCAACACAAAGGGTTCTACCACTTCGTTGGTATTTCTTTACATAAAATGAATATTTCTTTGTGAACTACATCAATGTCAAGGTACTGTCGCTTCGTTGGTCTTTCTTTACATAAAATGTATGTTTTTCAGAGAACTATACCAATGTCTAGGTTCTACCGCTTCGTTGGTCTTTCACTACATAAAATATATGTTTGTTAGTGAACTATATCAAAGACAAGGTTCTGTCGCTTCGTTGTCTTTCTTTACATAAAATGAATTTTTCTTTGTGAACTATATGAGACAAATTGTGAGATAAATCTAAGACGAAATGGTCAGTGTGAACCAAGTAGGGTCATACTCTGTCACGTGTCAACTGGTCAGTGTGAACCAAGCAGGGTCATACTCTGTCACGTGTCAATTGGTCAGTGTGAACCAAGCAGGGTCATACTCTGTCACGTGTCAACTGGTCAGTGTGAACCAAGCAGGGTCATACTCTGTCACGTGTCAACTGGTGATTGTGAACCAAGCAGAGTCATACTTTGTCACGTGTCAACTGGTCAGTGTGAACCAAGCAGAGTCATACTTTGTCACGTGTCAACTGGTCAGTGTAATTACAGTTACACGGTGTCAGTTATCACGGAGAGCTGATGTCATTTAAAGGGGATAAAAACATTAGAAAAACGCTGTTGATAAGTTAGGAGTGTTTTAAGTGAATATACATTTACATTATTTTGGAAATGGAATTGTCTTAGAAATGTAACACTGTATTCGAAAATAAAGTCCGTTAAAAAGAAAAAGGTTTGGTAGTTCAAGAGCCTAACGTTTTGTTCACATAACAGAATAGCTAGAGGAGGAAACGTAACTTAATCGGCATGAATATTAATGTGTTTATTTTATGATACCCTATTGTGTTTTCATGCTTTTGGCTTAGTTTCCAATCTGTTTGCTTTTATAATATTTGTCTTTCTTTCTAGGGAATCGAATTCTGGATTTTAGTGTTGTAAACCTTCAAGACTACCAGGACTTGTTTGTTTTGTTTGTTTTTTAATTTCGCGCAAAGCTACACGAGGTCTATCTGCGCTAGTCGTTCCCAATTTAGCAGCGTAAGACTACAGGGAAAGCAGCTAGTCATCACCATCACTCTTGGGATACTCTTTTAATAACGAATAGTGGGATTGATCGTCACATTATAACGCCCCCTCGACTAAAAGAGCAAGCATGTTTGTTGTGACGGGAATTCGAACCCGTGACCTTCAGATCACGAGTCTAGCGCTTTAACCACCTAGCCATGCCGAGCCGGTTACCAGGACTTGGAGACAAAATCGAGAAAACTGTAATGGATAATCCTGGAAACAAAATTTATCAAAGAAAAATCACGTCATTAGCTAAAAAAACGATAACGAAAAGAGAGTTAAATATTATTTAATAATACAGTTAATTAATTAAATATTAGTTAACTAATAATTAAAAATTAGTTTAAATTAATTAAGAATACATTTAATTAATTAAGAATACAGTTAATTAATTAAGAATTTGTTAACTATCAATTAGAAATTAGTTTAAAATTAATTAAGAAATACAGATCATTAATTAAGAATACAGTTAATTAATTAAAAATTAGTTCGGTTTCCCTCGGTGGGCTTAACAGATAGCCTGAGGTGGCTTTATTATAAGAAAAACACACCATGCACTTTAATAAGAATACAGTTAACAAGTAATTAAGAATCGGTTTACAATTAATTAATTTAATTTTTAAAATTTTAATTAGATTTCATTAACATCAAAATACATTTATTTTACTTATTTTAAACATTCTCTCAGTTCAAGCAAAAACAAACGTCTAGTGTGACAAGAAACTGCTCTTTACCTCTCTAGTGTGACTAGGAACTGCTCTTTACCTCTCATTCCAAAATAAACGTATTATTAAGTAAATAAACTTACTATCTCGTTCTCTTTGATTGCTACGCATGCACAAACTTATTATTACAGCGTTTAGTATCCAGCACACGCACATGGACAAGAATAAATAAAAACACATTGCATAGGGTGAATAATTAAAGTGCTATGTTTTTAATGAGTTTTTCTCGACCTATAAGCAGAAAATGTGTCTTTTCAATTTTTTTTTTTTTTTATCATTTTAGTGAAACCGTGTTGCCGACAAAGTGTACTTCACAGTTTGGAACCATGGTGCGCTATAAGAGTGACAGTGAGTACTGTTGACTAATTGGCTTCCCTTTAGCAGTCTATCAATTCAAGATTAGGGAAGTCTAAGCGTTCAGTTCAGTTAAAATTCTGAAAGAAAAAATTAAAACTAAGAGAACAGGAAATCAAAGAGTTTTGTTGTTCTGCTGAAGTTGATTTCTAGTTGCACAAATTTTAAAGCAAACAAATGTTTAGAAGAAATGTTGCACATAAACAAAAAGTGAAGAGTTTCCAGATATTGTTACACTGTATGATGTTATGAAAGTAGTTTCAAAAGCTAATAAAAAATATGATACGCTTAACGCAGACACTGTGCAACGCCATCTGGTGGTAATTCGTTTAGCGCTATAGTATTCTGCAGATTCGGTAGAACCTCAGGAAAGTTGAAAGCGAATCATTGTAATTGTGAATAAGACGATGAGCCTGAGATGATTACTGCTATCATCTCCATGACGACGAAGACATGTGACATGTGCGACCTCTTACGCCATTTTAAACGAATTGTCAGATAAAACGATGAAAGAAAATTATAGTACTAAAGCCCGGATGCAAGCAAAATCGCGAAACTTTTTGTTACAAACAGACCATGACTAATTGCTCATTGTCTCGTCCAGTTCACGAGTTCTTCTAACAGCGCCCTTAAACGTTGGTGTTATCTTAACAGTTTTATTGTGATCAAGGTCTTTATTACGTGAATTTTGACAAAAAAAACAACAAACAAACTCGAGTCAGCTCGTTGTTGTTTGAATCAAAATAACATTTAAATTGTTTTTAATTGTCCTTACATTTAAGAAAATTTCTTTATTATTTTTATCTCATATTTTTGTTCTCTCTGAGTTCGTTACTCTAGAAATTATAAAAGAAAAGTAGATAAATGATTGTTAGAAAACTATAAAGAACATATACAGTCATGTGAAAAAGTTAGGACACCCTATAAAAGCCTGTGTAATTTTGTAACATTTTTGGATATATAGATATTTAATCTCAATTTTAACAATACTGAAACATTATAGAAATATAAATAAACAATTAAAACTGAAGAAAAGACTTTTCAAGATCCTTTGCAAATGTAATTCTACAAAAATGCATATTCTAACTGAGGAAAAAATTAGGACACCTTACCCCCTAATAGCTAGTGTTAACCCCATTGGCTGAAATAACTGCAATGAGACACTCCTTGTAGCCATCTACCAGTCTCTGACATCGGTCTGAAGAAAGTTTGCCCCACTCCTCAATGCAGAATTCTTTCAGCTGTGAGATGTTTGAGGGGTTTCTTGCATGTACAGCCTGTTTCAAGTCACCCCACAGCATCTCAATGAGATTAAGATCTGGGCTTTGACTCGGCCATTCCAGGACTCTCCATTTCATTGTTTTCAACCAGTCCTTGTTGGATTTACTGGTATGTTTTGGGTCATTATCGTGTTGCAGGGTCCAGTTCCGCTTCAGCTTTAATTTTCGTACAGATAGTCTCACATGATCTTCAAGCACACTCTGATACATAGTAGAATTCATGGTGGATTCTATGATTGTGAGCTGTCCAAGTCCTGCAGCAGCAAAGCAGCCCCAAACCATGACACTTCCACCTCCATGCTTCACAGTTGGTATGAGGTTTTTTTCCTGGAATGCTGTATTTGGTTTACGCCAAACATGTCCTCTGTTTTGGTGTCCAAATAATTCAATTTTGGACTCACCTGTCCAAAGAACATTATTCCAAAAGTCCTGGTTTTTGTCTACAATCTCTCTGGCAAACTTTAGTCTGGCCTTGATGTTTCTCTTAGAGAGCAAAGGTTTCCTCCTTGCACACCTCCCATGCAAGTTAAACTTGTGCAGTCTCTTTCTGATTGTAGAGGCATGTACTTATTCACATCACCAGTAGCCAGAGCCTGCTGTAGATCCCGTGATGACATATTAGGGTGTTTGGAGACTTCTTTTAGTATCTTGCGGTCTGCTCTCGGGGTGACTTATTTGCTTGGACGACCAGACCTGGGCATGTTGGCAGTTGTTTTGAAAGCCCTCCATTTGTTGACTATTTTCCAGACAGTGGAATGGCTGATTTTAAAATACTTTGGGATTTTTTTAAATCCCTTACGAGACTCATAAGCTGGTACAATTTTCTTTCTGAAGGCCTCAGACAGCTCTTTTTACTCTCACCATGGTGCTCACTTTCACGTCAACAGTCAGGAGCACACCAAACTAAATGTCTGAGGTTTAAATAGGGCAAGCCTCATTCAAAATGCTGAGTAACGATCTTCTAATCATGTGCACCTGGTGTGATACACCAGTGTGTGAGTTGAGCCATTTTAAGTGGAAATAAATGTGGGGGTGTCCTAACTTTTCCTCAGTTAGAATATACATTTTTGTAGAATTACATTTACAAAAGGCCTGGTATGGCCAAACGCGTAAGGCGTGCGACTCGTAATCCGAGGGTCGCGGGTTTATGCCCGTGTCGCGCTAAACATGCTCGCCCTCCCAGCCGTGGGGACGTATAATGTTACGGTCAATCCCACTATTCGTTGGTAAAAAAAGTAGCCCAAGAGTTGGCAGTGGGCGGTGATGACTAGCTACCTTCCCTCTAGTCTTACACTGCTAAATTAGGGACGGCTAGCACAGATAGCCCTCGAGTAGCTTTGTGCGAAATTCCAAAAACAAAAAAAACAATAAACATTTACAAAAGATCTTGAAAAGTCTTTTCTTCAGTTTTAATTGTTTAGTTATATTCCTATAATCTCTCAGTACTGTTGAAATTTAGATTAAATATCTACATATCCGAAAATTTTACACAAATACATAGGCTTTCATAGGGTGTGCTAACTTCTCACATGACTGTATAAAACCTGAGATGTTGTCGTTGATATGAGTTCCATTGTTACAACCAATTCAGCCTATATATATATATACACACACATATATATATATATATGCTGTTTTATTATTTCTTTACAGGCTTTACTTTTTTGTAGTATCCCGCAAGTACAGCGGTAAATCCACAGATCTAACTAATTATGTATTTATTAACTACTGAAAACAGGAGTTTCAACATTTCGTTCTGTATTTAGTAACTACTACCAACAATGGTTTTAACATTTCATTATGTGGTTAGTAACTACTACCAACAATGGTTTTAACATTTCATTATGTATTTAGTAACTACTAATAACAATGGTTTTATGATTTTATTATGTATTTAATAACTACTGACAACAATGGTTTTAACATATCACTATGTATTTAGTAACTACTGACCGCCCCCCAGTGGCACAGTGGTATGTCTGCGGACTTACAAACTAAAAACCGGGTTTCGATACGCGTGGTGGGCAGAGCACAGATAGCCCATTGAGTAGCTTTGTGCTTGTTTCTAAACAAACAAACTACTGACCACATTGGTTTTAACATTTAATTTAATATTGTATTTAGTAACTACTACCAACAATGGTTTTAACATTTCATTATGTATTAGTGACTACTGTAAACAATGGTTTTAACATTTCATTATGTATTAGTAACTACTGACAACAATAGTTTTAACATTTCATCATGTATTTAGCAACTACTGATCACATTGGTTTTAACATTTCATTATGTATTTAGTAACTACTGACAACAATGGTTTTAACATTTCATCATGTATTTAGCAACTACTGATCACATTGGTTTTAACATTTCATTATATATTTAGTAACTACCGACGACATTGGTTTTAACATTTCATTATGTGTTTAGTAACTACTACCAACAAAGGTTTTAACATTTCATTATGTATTTAATAACTACTACCAACAATGGTTTTAACATTTCATTATGTATTTAGTAACTACTAATAACAATGGTTTTATCATTTTATTATGTATTTAGAAAGTATTCACAGCCATGGTTTTAACATTACATTATGTATTAGTAACTACTGACAACAATGGTTCTAACATTTCATTATGTATTTAGTAACTACTGACAACAATAGTTTTAACATTTCATCATGTATTTAGCAACTACTGATCACATTGGTTTTAACATTTCATTATGTATTTAGTAACTACTGACAACAATGGTTTTAACATTTCATCATGTATTTAGCAACTACTGATCACATTGGTTTTAACATTTCATTATATATTTAGTAACTACCGACCACATTGGTTTAAACATTTCATTATGTGTTTAGTAACTACTACCAACAAAGGTTTTAGCATTTCATTATGTATTTAGTAACTACTGACAACAATGGTTCTAACATTTCATTATGTATTTAGTAACAACTGACAACAATGGTTTTAACATTTCATTATGTATTAGTAACTACTGACAATAATGGTTTTAACAGTTCATTATGTATTAGTAACTACTGACAACAATGGTTTTAACATTTCATTATCTATTAGTAACTACTGACAACAATGGTTTTAACATTTAATTTAATATTATATTTATTAACTACTGACAACAATGGTTTTAACATTTCATCATGTATTTAGTAACTACTGACAACAATGGTTTTAACATTTCATTATGTATTAGTAACTACTGACTAGAATGGTTTCAACATTTCATTATGTATTAGTAACTACTGATAACAATGGTTTTAACATTTAATTTAATATTATATTTAGTAATTACTACCAATAATGGTTTTAACATTTCTTTATGTATTCAGTAACTACTGACTAGAATGGTTTTAACAGTTCATTATGTATTAGTAACTACTGACAACAACGGTTTTAACACTTCATTATATATTAGTAACTACTGACATCAATGGTTCTCACATTTCATTATGTATTTAGTAACTACTGACAACAATGATTTTAACATTTCATTATGTATTGTTAACTACTGAACACATTGGTTTTAACATTTCATTATGTGTTTAGTAACTACTACCAACAATGGTTTTAGCATTTCATTATGTATTTAGTAACTACTAATAACAATGGTTTTATCATTTTATTATGTATTTAAAAACTACTGACAGCCATGGTTTTAACATTTCATTATGTATTAGTAACTACTGACAACAATAGTTCTAACATTTCATTATGTATTTAGTAACTACTGACAACAATGGTTTTAACATTTCGTTATGTATTTAGTAACTACTGACAACAATGGTTTTAACATTTCATTATGTATTTAGTAACTACTGACAACAATGGTTTTAACATTTCATTATGTATTAGTAAATACTGACAACAATGGTTTTAACATTTCATTATGTATTTAGTAACTACTGACAACAATGGTTCTAACATTTCATTATGTATTTAGTAACTCCTGACAACAATGGTTCTAACATTTCATTATGTATTAGTAACTACTGACAACAATAGTTCTAAGATTTCATTATGTATTTAGTAACTACTGACAATAATGGTTTTAACATTTCATTATGTATTAGTAACTACTGACAACAATGCTTTTAACATTTAATTTAATATTGTATTTAGTAACTACTGACAAAAATTGTTTTAACATTTCATTATGTATTAGTGACTAGTGACAAAAATTGTTTTAACATTTCATTATGTATTTAGTAACTACTGATAAAAATGGTTTTATCATTTTATTATGTATTTAGAAACTACTGACAGCCATGATTTTAACATTTTATTATGTATTAGTAACTACTGACAACAATGGTTCTGACATTTCATTGTGTATTTAGTAACTACTGACAACAATGGTTTTAACATTTCATTATGTATTAGTAACTACTGACAACAATGGTTTTAACATTTCATTATGTATTTAATAACTACTGACAACAATGGTTTTAACATTTCATTATGTATTAGTAACTACTGATAACAATGGTTTTAACATTTAATTTAATATTATATTTAGTAATTATTACCAATAATGGTTTTAACATTTCTTTATGTATTCAATAATTACTGACAACAATTGTTTTAACATTTCATTATGTATTTAATAACTTCTGACAACAATGGTTTTAACATTTCATTATGTATTAGTAACTGTTGACAACAATGGTTTTAACATTTCATTATGTATTAGTAACTGTTGACAACAATGGTTTTAACATTTCATTATCTATTAGTGACTTCTGACCACATTGGTTTTAACATTTAATTTAATATTATATTTAGTAATTATTACCAATAATGGTTTTAACATTTCTTTATGTATTTAATAATTACTGACAACAATTGTTTTAACATTTCATTATGTATTTAATAACTTCTGACAACAATGGTTTTAACATTTCATTATGTATTTAGTAACTACTGACGACAATGGTTTTAACAGTTCATTATGTATTAGTAACTACTGACAACAATGGTTTTAACATTTCATTATGTATTTAATAACTACTGACAACAATGGTTTTAACATTTCATTATGTATTTAGTAACTACTGACCACATTGGTTTTAACATTTCATTATGTATTTAGTAACTACTGACAACAATTGTTTTAACATTTCATTATGTATTAGTAGCTACTGACAACAGTGGTTTTAACATTTCATTATGTATTAGTAGCTACTGACAACAGTAGTTTTAACATTTCTTTATGTATTAGTAACTACTGACAACAATGGTTCTAACATTTCATTATGTATTTAGTAACTACTGACAACAATGGTTTTAACATTTCATTATGTATTAGTAACTACTGACAACAATGGTTTTAACATTATATTATATATTTAGTAACTACTGACAACAATGGTTTTAACATTTCATTATGTATTAGTAACTACTGACAACAATGGTTTTAACATTTCATTATGTATTAGTAATTACTGACAACAATGGTTTTAACATTTCATTATGTATTAGTAACTACTGACAACAATGGTATTAACATTTCATTATGGATTAGTAACTACTGACAACAATGCTTTTAACATTTAATTTAATATTGTATTTAGTAACTACTGACAAAAATTGTTTTAACATTTCTTTATGTATTAATAACTACTGAGAACAATGGTTTTAACATTTCATTATGTATTTAGTAACTACTGACAGCCATGGTTTTAACATTTTATTATGTATTAGTAACTACTGACAACAATGGTTCTGACATTTCATTATGTATTAGTAACTACTGACAACAATGGTTTTAACATTTCATTATCTATTAGTAACTACTGACAACAATGGTTTTAACATTTAATTTAATATTATATTTAGTATTTATTACCAATAATGGTTTTAACGTTTCATTATGTATTTAATAACTGCTGACAACAATTGTTTTAACATTTCATTATGTATTAGTATCTACTGACAACAATGGTTTTAACATCTAATTATGTATTTAGTAACTACTACCAAGAATGGTTTATATATATTTTTAAAAAACGACGAAGTTTATAGTAGAAACAACATGTATGTGATGGTTATAATTATTGTCACATGTTAAATGTTTTAAAGTACAAAGCTTGAGGGAGGGCTGGTTATCAGCACTGTGTCTGGCATTCGCACTATCCCCTGGTGGCGCAGTGTCATGTCTGCGAACTTATATCACTTGCAATCAGGTTTCTTTTTGCAGCTTTGCGCTAACTATGAAATCACAGCTTACAAATCTTTGAGGTTATGCTTGAGCTAGCCAGAGGAGGAACGTATTTTCTGCTTATAAACATTCAAATACTTAAAGAAACGATTCTAAACCGTTTATTACCTTTATAAACATTTCAGTTCAGTTGAACGTAGTCATTTTGAAACATAAAAATGTAAATATTGACATAGTAATTTAAATACAAACAAGTTTGTCTTTTTACTATTACTAAACTTAAGAAAATATTATAGTTCAAAATGAGATTCGTTAATCATACCATTAATAAGCTATTTGTATCTCGTTTTCAGCTTAATATCAATTTACTTTCCTCAAAGGTTAGTGACGTCATGTGAAAACCTCAGGTGAGAGGGCGTTAGTACCATCTGCACCGTAGACTGACAAAAATGAAAAACGTTTTTCACACTTTCTTACATCGAAATATTAGAGTAGCTTGTGGTGTCCAGAAAATGAGAAGTATATAAACATGTAAAAATATTTTGTAATAACTGATTTTATATTAATTTCAGAAATAAACGTATTATTACGTATACCTATATTTTGCAATTGCAAATTACTTTCTATATTAATGACGAATTCACACATACTGAAGTTTGAGTTATGTAGTGACTCGTAATACATTCATGTATAAAAACAAAATCAATCAACTAACAGACAACACCGATGTAGACCTTTAGTTCTTGTACCTAAAAAAACCCAACACTTCCTTGCTTTCCATTATAACAAACACAGTGTTTAAGACAGCTTTGATAATCGCGTAATATTTCCACGTTATGTATCAATATAACAAACACAGTGTTTAAGACAGCTTTGATAATCGTGTAACATCTACACGTTATGTATCAATATGACACAGAGAAAATGGCAGATAAACATAGAAAATAAACATGGTTAGGTAGAAACATAAATGGATGAGTTTTAATAATGTTATACGCTTAGCTTTTATCTGAATGAATCGAAGTTTGTCAAGTAATATTTTACAATCGTTTTCTATTGGCCAAAAATAAGTGAAACCTCTAGAGTCTAAACAAACAATCTACGCTTAATCATAGACGAGAAACAGCTTCGTTCGAACGTCTATACGTTATGGTGATGAATACCACGAGAGTAAAACAGCGAAGAGGCAGACGCTTAACACCTACAACCTGCACGTGAGACGAAATGATTGCTTACGTACGTTGAAGTATGTGGTTACTAGGACAACCAAATAACGTGCGTTTAACAAACGATATATGAGATGTTTTAAAGCGTTTAGGATTCTACTTAATATTAACAATAATAATAATTATTACTGTTTAGGAACTTTGAGGATTTTTAAAATATAAATATATTTGCTTATTTAATTAGTAAAACTTCAAACGAAACTAAAATCTAAAAATCCTATTATTTAAATATTTCAATCAAGTAAAAAAATAAACTTTTTAAGAGACTTAATTACCTTTTAAGACTTAAAACAAAATGTATATTTTTATAATTTTCGAAACTTCACTTAATTACTGGTAACATAACGTAAATACAATTTACTGTTATACTATTTATTAGTACAATTCAACCAGGTGTATAAATAATAACCAGTTTCCTTAATCATCGAAAGAAGGTTATTTCAAATTTGGTAATTTCAACCGTAAATATCTGGTTGTTGTTACTGTTTAAGCGCAAGATTAAACAATAGGCTAACTCTCTGTAACGTGTGAAATCAAAATCCTCATTTCAAATTAGCGTTTGGTTCAATACTATTACTCTTAATTATTGAAAAGTTTGCCACGTGTTTCGATAATGTAATATTCGGTATTACAACTAGCGACAGTCAGGTGGTTCAGAGATGCGTGTCGTTGAGTACACAACTTATAAAAATCCTGAATCAACACCCACGTGCTTATATATAAATAGAGCGTAGGTCGTAGTTACAGTTACGACAGAAAGTGTTCGTACCCCTGAGTCCCGAGTGGTTTTTTGCTCATAACGTAAAATGTATCACGAGTAGGCTAATAGAAGTATAATATATTATAAATACAATACTTACACACATCTACATATTTTTTATGTAAATTAAACGACAAATAAACTGTTTATAAACAAATAACCAAAAATAGAAGAAGCAGAAAGTGTTCGAACAGTTCAGAACGTGTGAAAAAACTGATATTCCCGTAAAAATTTTGTTTAGTTTGGCAAATAAACTACATTATATCATTCAGAACTAGACACTGGGTTCATAATTATTGGAATTTAGCCAGCAAAAAATGTACTTCCTGCAATTTAGCACCTTCTCCGTCATTATCTGCTTGGTCATCATGGCGAACAGGAAACAACTGTCCAGTGATTTAAAGAACCGAATTATTGTAAAATACAAGTCTCGTGTGTCTCTTTCCTGTAATGCTACACAACTTAATGTGCCGAAATCTACTGTTCAAAGCATAATTGCCAAGTTTATGCTTACAGGATCAACTACTTACCTCCCTCGTTCCGGACGCCCCACTAAAATTCCAGAGAGAGCCAAGAGGAAGGTTCTCATTTAACACGTCATGACATACAGAAACTGGTAAGGGAAACTAGGATTGAAGTAATCACCTCTACAGTTACAAACATGTTACGCTCTTCTGGGTTCAAAGCATGCCATCCTTGTAGAACTCCATATTTAAAGTCTATTCATTTAGAAGTACGATTGAGGTATGCAAGAAAGCATACAGATAAACCCTTTACCTATTGAAAGAGTATTCTTTGGTCAGACGAGACTACAATCGAGCTTTTTGGCCACAATGATGTTCACAATATTTTCCGTAAGAAGGGGGAACGAAATCTTCTAAAGAACACCGTCCCTACAGTTAAACACGGAGGTGACTCGATCATGCTATGGGGTTCCTTCAGCTCTTCTGGTGTAGACAGCCTTCACCGCGTCAACATAATCATGAAAAAAAAGTACGTTGATATATTAGGCACTTATATCAAGGATGATGCTCGGAACTTGCAGCTTGGGCGTCGTTGGATCTTCCAGCACGACAATGACCCTAAGCATACATCGAAATATGTGCAATCCTGGTTGCAAAAGAACCACATAAGCGTTCTGGAGTGGTCATCGCAGTCACCTGATCTCAACCCAATTGAAAACGTTTGGTATGAGTTGAAGACCAGGGTTCATCAGCGTCATCCGAAAAACGTGCAAGAGTTGGAGGCTTTCTGTAAAGAAGAATGGAAGAAAATACCAGTCGAATACTGTCAAACGATCATGGAGGGCTATGAGGAGAAATTGCATCAAGTAATTCACCTGAAAGACTACACAACTGACCATTAAAGTAGACGCACGAACACTTTCTCCCCTCCTATGTTTGGTTATTTGTTTATAAACAGTTTATTTGTCGTTCAATTTACATAAATATTTATCTGGATGTGTGTTAGTATAATATTTATAATATACTGTACTTTCATTATCCTAATCGTGATACTTTTTAAGTTATGAGGAAAAAACTACTCACGACGCAGGAGTACGAACACTTTCTGTCCGATCTGTACCAATCTAAATTTTAAACACACTTAGTATACATTATAAACATTGATCTCTTTATATGTTTAGTTCCATGTGGTGTAAACGTTATAACTTCACAAAACCGAATCACGACCCCTGATTACTGGACATACAACTCATACTGACCATACCCTGAAGAACTTCGACCTCTGTTTACTGGACATACACCTCATACTGACCATACCCTGAAGAACTTTGACCTCTGTTTACTGGACATACAACTCATACTGACCATACCCTGAAGAACTTCGAACCGTAAAGAGGTTCAACTCCTAAAAATGAGCTTACACCTTGTGACGAGTCTTCTCACTAAGAAAATCACAAATATAAACAATAAAATCACAGGTAGTTAAAAAATAAATATATACACGTGTTTTATCATGATGTCAGTAGTTTAATACTGGAATATATATGTACACGTGTTTTATCATGATGTCAGTAGTTTAATACTGGAATATATATATATACACGTGTTTTATCACGATGTCAGTAGTTTAATACTGGAATATATATATACACGTGTTTTATCATGATGTCAGTAGTTTAATATTGGAATATATATATACACGTGTTTTATCATGATGTCACTATATATATGTGTGTGTGTGTGTGTGTGTGTGTTTTATCATGACTTCAGAAGTTTAATATCAAACTGATTTTCATAATCTGTTAATTTTTTGAACGCTGTATTTTAACTGGTCTCCATCATCTCCGGTTAAAATAATAAATATAATTTGTTGAAGGAAATACTTTATCAACAGTAAGCTTTGAAAATGTTGTTACATTTTATTTTATTTTAAAAACGTTCGTTTGGTGTTATTATAAAACAATTATTATGTTGAAGAAAGATTTAATATTCTACTACCATTTTTCTTTATTCGTATTTTTGTAGCTTAGTCATTTCCATATGTAACTAGATGAATTGCTTATTATACATATAAAAGTGTAAGTGGCTTTAACGAGTACAGCAAATTTCATTAACTTTTGAAAATAACTTCAAACAGTTGTTACTAAAACATAAAAAACGTTATTTTTAATATTCTCTAATATTGATTATAAATCTGTAAAACACATGAGTTTTGGGGAAGTTAAAAATAAACACTTTTTAGAAAAATTTGCTCTCCCAATTAGTACAAATCTAAAAACATCAACTGTCATTAAATCTGTGTTTTCATCGAAACGTTCCTGAAACGCCGTTTTCAGTCAAGTTTGATACATGTAGGATAAGTCCCAATGGGTAATTTGGTAAGATTACTATTAACTCAAAGGTCACATTAAAAGTCAAATGTTTTCTTGTTCTGACTCAATGAAAATCTGTAGAAAGGAAGGAGACGTGCGTCGTATTCCACTTACTGATTTTTACCATACCACCTTCACCTTTAACGAGAGAAAAGAGAAACCGAATGTAAATAGATTTATCTTTTACGCAGCGCCCTCTCAAATCTATATAAAAATACAAACCACTAGTACACAAAATTAATTAAATGTCAATTAGATAAGACCGTAGATAGATAGATTTTGGTTAGGGTTAAATTGTCATTATTAAGGTAACTTTAAAAACTGATTTTTAATTTACTTAAGATATGAGATTCCCTTTGTTCTTTAAAAAACAATAAATTATATTTTTTAAAGAGTCGTAAGCTATTTATTGAAATTAAAACTTTAAAGTTACGAACAAGTGATTAGTATAAATATTCCTCTTCTACTCACATTCCAGCCACCTGTGTGGCTTCTATGCCGTGCACTTCGGCTGTGCCAAGAAACGGAACTCCATTCTTTTATCCGACACTAAAAGGCTGTTGTTACGATGGCCTCTTTCCCATGATGCCTCTGAAACTTTCCTGGTGTTTTAACTCATGTGTCACAGCACAAACTTCTCTTCTTGTGCATATCGTAACTAGGGATAATAAATATGAGACTATTTTAGTGTAACCATGTACATTAAATCCCACACTATTAAACATAACTTCGCAGTGTTTTGTAACCATGTACATTAAATCCCATACTATTAAACATAACTTCGCAGTGTTTTGTAACCATGTCGCCTTCTCAGTAGGTTGAAACGCAACTGTTTATTGGATAAAGCCAGCTATTTTATCTAGAAGCTAAGTATTGAAACTGTAAATCTAAACGATCATAACGTATACGTAACCTAAAATTAAAGCAATTGAAAATCATACATATATGTATATATACATACATACGTACATGCATATACTTACTTCGTTCTTTTCGAACTACAAGTATGAGAGGATCAGAGATAAAATAGAAAGTCATCTTAAAGACCAACCAACTAGAGCACAATATTAAAAAAAATTAATAATAATATACTTCTGATAACAATTGCGAACTTCTCTTCGAGTGGTAAATATAATAAATATTGTTCACTGTTAGTCTGAGAAATACAGTTGCAGTTTTACTGTTCGATTGAACGATACAGTCACGTCTACACTGTTAGACTTAACGATACAACCACAGTTTTACTGTTACATTGAATGATACAGTCACATTTATACTGTTGAATTGAACGATACAGTCACATTTACACTGTTTAATTGAACGATACATTTACGACTAATAATTAGATGATATGATACAGTCATGCATTCATTGTTCCACCTAATAACATAGTGATATATTGAATGTAGTCGCAACTTAACTATCAGATTGAGTGATACAGTCACATCCTCATTATTATAAAATTGTTATCACATTCATTTTAGGTGACATGAAAATGACAATATCCATATCTAAATGAATTGCTTATCACCGTTTTTATAATACCGAAAGAGTCATCATACAAAGACATACACTTACAACGCGCGACCCCAGCATGGCCAGGTGGGGTAAGACGTTCAACTCGTTATCGGAGAGTCACGGGTTTGAATCTCCCTTGCATCAAACATGTTCGCCATTTCAGCAGTGGAGGCATTATAATGTTACGGTCAATCCCACTATTCGTTGGTAGAAGAGTAGCTCAAAAGATGGCGGTGAGTGGTTATGACTACAAAATTAGGGACAGCTTGTGTAGCTTTGCACGAAATTCAAACGCAACGTATACATTTTTTGCCTTCATTTAATAAGTTTGAATCATCAACAAAATTATTTCACCCTGTCACATATGTTCTCTTTATTTTGTAATCGTATGATTCCGTCACAACCAATGGATTAGCAGTCAACTTGAGGGCATTTGACGATAAATTTTGAGGTTTTAGTCTTCGCGCAGCTTTATGCGTAAAACACTCCTATAGGTAAACCTAAATTGTTTTACAATGAATTGTAATTAGATTTGTTTATTTTTACAGATTATGCAGCGTTTTGTCTGTAACTACCAACTAGATTAGAATTGTAAAAAACGTAATTTAGTAACTAACATTCCAGCTAAGCAATACTCCCGTGAACGTTATTCTAAGTGCTTCCATCTAGCGAACATTGTTAAATTTACCATGTGTTTCTTTCTTTTAAATAGCAAAATAAAATATCATTGTCAATAACTTAGGCACATATAAAAAAATGAGAAAAAAAAGAGGAATGTTATAGTTTTCTTTACTTTTAGCATAGCCGATTGTGGCCTAAAGATTAACATGCTCAGTTTTAGATCAGATAATCTAATGTTAGAGCCCGCAAAATGTCACTAAATACGATCTGCACTTTTAGAGCAAACTGTTTATCAAAATAACTTTAATCCTGTTATTCGATTAAAAGTATTCAGATAAGGAAGACGTTGCTCTCTTTCTAGTCAGTAGTTTTAAATTAAGAACAATTAAACCCGAATCGTAAGAGTTTTGGGGTGGTCGTTTTAGCCGAAATATTTGCTTAGTAGGCTATTTAGAGTAGAAATAACTAGATATTATACCAAATAGAGTTTATCTTTTTTTCACTTTTATTTCTATTATAGTATACACCCCTATACTAGAATATTTATTTTAAATTTCAATGATGCTAAGTATGAATAATCGGTGGAAGTGTAAAAGCTGAAATCAAATAAATAAATGTTTCATTTTATTTAGTTATTTTATTCCAGTTATAGTAGTTAAGAGGGCGGAGAGATCGAGAAAAATATGGAAACTTCGCTTGATTTTGTAAGGACCTTTAAGTCAGCTTGTTGCATGAAAACCGACGAAATAGTGATAACAGTTAACAACAAAACAATCAAATAAATAAATGTTTCATTTTATTTAGTTATTTTATTCCAGTTATAGTAGTTAAGAGGGCGGAGAGATCGAGAAAAATATGGAAACTTCGCTTGATTTTGTAAGGACCTTTAAGTCAGCTTGTTGCATGAAAACCGACGAAATAGTGATAACAGTTAACAACAAAACAATCAAATAAATAAATGTTTCATTTTATTTAGTTATTTTATTCAGTTATAGTAGTTAAGAGGGCGGAGAGATCGAGAAAATATGGAAACTTCGCTCAATTTTGTAAGGACCTTTAAGTCAGCTTGTTGCATGAAAACCGACGAAATAGTGATAATAGTTAACAACGAGTCAGTGATTTAATTATTTTAGGTACGATATAACATATTTTAATAAAATGTGTATTATGGCTCAAACAGTTTTAAAATTTCGTAAAGAGTTTACACATGTATAGAAGTTAGTACTTAGTGTTTAACTTCTGTACAAATAAATTCTGTACGAAATTCTTAGTACATTATTATTAGTGATAGTACAAAAGTTTTACAACTTAAAGGAATATCCAGTGTTCGAGTAGACCCAACTGTGATAATAATGTAATTCTTAAATAAACCTTTGAGATTTAAACTAATGCAATAGATATTAGAATCCACAACATACATGTTTTTGAATGTCACAACGTCTTATGTTATTAGCAAAGATATTAATAACAGTGATTTACAATGTTTAAATTAAACTGTGAATGATATCCCTTTTTTTGTGTGATCTGATTATATTTACAAATTGCATGTTAGTTACAGCACTGTGTAATATTAAGGCTTTTCACAGTATTGCAGGTAATGATTATACCTGTATAAGGCCGACTAAAAATCAGTCATTTATGGCCTTTAAAAAATACTGAGATTTTTTTTTTACTGTTGTGGAAAAATGAGTATGGCTGTAAGTGTTTTACTGATAATATAATCATTAACTGGTGCATTATTGTAGCTATTGGTAAATCTGCACAGCTCACATGGCACAGCTATATAATTAAATGCCACAAATTGCTAGAAGTTTTTCTCGTTGCATTTTCAATGATTCAGTTTTATATAAAGAAATTGCTTGTTTGTTTTTAGAATTTTGTGCAAAGCTACATGAGGGCTATCTGCACTAGCCATTCCTTATTTTGCAGTGTAAGACTGGAGAGAAGGCAGGTAGCTATCACAAACCACTGCCAACTTTTGGCTACTCTTTGCCAATGAAAAGTGAGATGGATTGTATTGTAATAACACCCCATGGCTGAAAGGCAAGCATGTTCGGTGTGATGGGGAATCAAATCTGCAACCATTAGATTACAAATTGAGCACCCTAATCACCTACCATGCTGCAGCATGTAAAGAAATAAAATTAAAAGTTGTAATGTCATTATTTGTGTTTATTATGACTACATCTTGTGATTTAATTTGCTAAACTAATCCTGTGACAAATTTCACCTTTTTAAGTGATAAAAAAATTGTGATTAATTGTATTACCTTTACTACTGCTCTTTCTAACAAAATTACCTAGAGTGACAGAATTCTGGGAGCAATTACTCCTTCAGATAAAAATTACCTGTAGCAATGTATTTTTAGATATGTGACATTCAAATGTTTTTGGATGTATAATCAATACTTAAAACATATTTTGGCCATATTTCTCTGAAAAAAAAGAAACAAATTTATTATACATGCGTAATTGAATATAACATAACATATGGATGCGTAGGGACTTATGGGCCACCCTGTACATGTATTACACAGATGTATTTGAATGGAATACAGTATCAAATCAGTGTGAAACAAAAGTAAAGATATGTACATATATGATTCACTATGTAGAGTTTTTATAGAAACATAGTGTCTATTTTTCTAAAATAAACTTTTAATTCTATTAAATAAAAAAAACTTCAGTTTTGAATAATGTGTTCCTAAGGAAATATTGGAGGTATGTACCCAGATTTGATGTTATAATAATTGGTTTAAGGCTTGAACATTGTTCTCTCCAGAGAAAATGAAACTTGTGCTTTTGAGCATTGAGATGCCATCTATTTAGTCGTGTTGAAGTTATACAGTGAGACTCATTCCATTTACTCATGTTTTGACTTGTACAGTGAGACTCAGTCCCTTTACTCGTGTTGAAGTTATACAGTGAGACTCAGCCCATTTGCTCATTTGTTGAAGTTATACAGTGAGGCTCAGTCCATTTACTTATGTGTTGAAGTTATACAGTGAGGCTCAGTCCATTTACTTATGTGTTGAAGTTATAGTTTTTTGTCTAAACAGTTTTTTTCAGACCACCTTTTCACAGATCACCTTAGACGAAGACAGTTCTAACTTTTAAAAGTATTTACAAATTGTGGATTGTCTTATCTTTCTAATGCACTTTTTTCTCTGTTGTGCTAATGGATTTACTTACTGCTTGATGGAAAGTGATGTTGGAAATTACTAATGTATGCAGATGTGAATGAATGCCTGTAATAAACTGTTAACCAACTTCATTACTTGAATTCGTTTATGGTTCTTGCACAAAGAAAATAAATGTTTCTGTCTCTAGCAGTCAGTTACTTTAATGCAAGCATATTGACTAGCTAACCATCTATCTACTGTCATATCCTGAAACTTAATTAAAACTAAAAAATCAGTTAACTCAATATTCCCTTTGTAGTAAACACAAGGATATTTATGTGGCTGTGTTTTATCACAATTTTATAATACATAGTAAAACTGTAGTGTGACATAAAATATAAAACCTACTTTTCAAATATTACTTATATTTCAGGCTCATCAACAATATCGTATAGCTGAAGGTTTTCTAAAATCAGGAAAGTTTGAAGAGGCCATTTTGTGTCACCAGAGAGCAGCAGGTACTGTCTCTTTGTGTTTTTTTTTTTCTAAGGTTGACATTTTGAAATGACTGAATGCTGGTCTTGAATTAAGAGTTTGTGATTTACAAACCTGTCAAAATAGGATTTCATGTTTTCTAAAAGATAAAAATGTGTTACACACGAGAGTGTATTTAAGTAAAGTCTCTGTCTCTTGCTTATAAGTTTGTGTAAAAGATAAAAATGTATTACAGTGAGAGTGTATTTAAGTAGTCTCTGTCTCTTGCTTTACTTATAAGTTTGTGTAAAAGATAAAAGAAATATGTTTTGTTCTTTTCACCAAGAATGAAGGACAATTTAAGTTGTAAAGGAATTTACATCTCTCAGAAGAGTGTGATTTAATATTTTTACAAACAGGCCCAGAGCCATGCAGGCCTAATCCTTCACAAATCACCATGCCACACTATGTACTTGAAATTAAAATACATTTTTTTTTTTGTTTGATGAAAAAGTTATTTTGATAGCAAATTGACTGCTTATTAGTGTTCGTATTTATTATTGTTTTCAGTTATTCCAATTAATAAGTAAATAATCAAGAGCCCTTTCATTCAATACCAGAGCTCATCAGTTTGGCTTGATGATGAAAGAAGTTTTTCTCAAAAGTTATTTTTTACATATGATGTCAAACCTTAAAAGCTATGGGGAAATATTAGAAACCATAGGCCTAAAACCTAACTTACAACATTTTGAATCACATGAACATGGTTGTGCCATTAGGCTTAGTGTGGGTATAAACATTGTGGTGCAAGAAAACATAGAATATAGAAGAAAACTCATATCTATTGCTTATAAGACTGCTACATGATGTAATATGTAAGGAGTGGAAATACATGGACAAATATCTCATCTATAACATTCTGAAATATAAATATATTATTCTCTGATAGGAAAACATAGCACTAATGGTTTTAGAATTCCTAGAAGGGGAAGGCATAACCTAGGCTAAGGATCAACAGAACAACTGTAAATAACAAAGGATTGTGAAAACCAGATCCAGAGACTTGTTAAATGTGAGAGTGGTGTGCACTAAGAGGGAGTACTGATCATGATAGGTACTCTTGTCTGAAGTTTTCCTTTATTATTTTTATAGTCCAGTATGGGTGATTTTTTTGGTGGATTTCTGTTTTGAATTGTGTATTGGTTCTTGTGATCTTGATGTTAAGAAATATTTGTTTTCTTTCTGTTCACATATGGAGTTAATATGATTGAAATAATTGTGTTCTGTAGATGGGAATCCTGCAATCATCTACATATCTGTACCACTATAGTGGTAGATATAATGCTGTATTAATTGTTTGTGTTTCAACTTGTGTCATAAAAATATTGTCCATGCTTAGGCCATTTATTTGTATATAGTTAGGGTTGTTGAACATGAAGTTTGTCTTCATCGTGGTGAATCCTATGAAGGTTGCTAATTGGTTGCTGGGAATTACGATAGATGGGTTAGGGTCTTGGATATAGAGTTCTAAGGCTATCTTGCAGATCGAAACATTGTTCACTTCTCTACCCATACCAGCTGTTTTTTACATATATAATTTTTCTACACATGGGTTTTCCGTCATCACAGATTATAACTTCAAAAAATTTTACTGGAGTCATAGTTCCAACCTTCAAACAGCTCAATTGGTACATAAGCAAGTCTTCAGATTTATAACACTAAAAGCAGGGTTTTGATTCCTCTCTGTGGTTCCAGCAGATAGCCCAATGTGGCTTTGCTGTTAATAAACACACACACACTAAGGACAGATACTTTTGGCCTGGGATGGCCAGGTGGTTAAGACACTCGTCTCGTAAGCTAAGGGTTGCGAGTTTGAATCCCTGTCGCACAAAACATGCTTGAACTTTCAGCCTAGGGTTGTTATAATGTGATGGTCAATCCCACTATTCATTGGTAAAAGAGTAGCCCAAGAGTTGGCAGTGGGTGGTGATGACTAGCTTACTTTCCTCTAGTCTTACACTGCAAAATTAGGGATGGCTAGTGTAGCTTGACATGAAATTCAAAACAAACTCCAACCTTCAGTATTTATGTTGATATTATAGTTTCAAATAACTCTTACTGAAGTCATAGATACAACCTTCAGTAATTATACTGATATCATAGTTCCAACTTTCAGTAACTGAACAGTTTAATCCAGGTGTTCTTTCCATATTGTTTGTTACAAGTTGGTCCCAACCTGTTCTTATAAGATTGTCATTCAGGTTTCTTACAGGAGGCCTTAAAGCAGACAAATTCAGAGAAAGCCAAAGAATCTCTCACTCTGCAGTGTGAATTTCATCTTCGCCAAGAAGCAGTTATCCGATACAAGCAAAACAGCCGGAAGTATTTCAAAGAAAGCTCGGGGAAGATATACAAGATGAAGATGTAACTGTGGGAGCACAACCTCCCAGGAGTCCAGAGCACATTCAGTGTGTGATATTACAAACTTTGGAAGAAAATGATTATTTGTTGCAGCTTCTAATTCAACCAAGCCCTACTCCAGCTAGTATATCATGTGAAAGCAACACACCCAGAAATGACAAGACACTGATTGAAGAACTGCAGCTAAATAATATACAGTTGAAGACATTACTTCAACAGTTGATGGTGGAACTAGAACGAGTAACACAAGAGAATGAGCACCTTCAAAATATTGTTAACGAGTTACAGAGAAAAAACATTTGGCAGGGAACTAGAAGATTACATTTGATTAAGGACTTAAGTTCTCTCTACCCATTTTCTTCTGTTAGTGATACAAATAGTGGCTCAAGAGATCTCCCAGATCTGGCCCCTTTAGAAGTGCCAAATTTCGATTTTGATTTGTTAAAAAATGAAGCAGCAAGAATAGATTTGTGAGTAACAACTAAAGTTCTATGTGTTTGTATGAATTACAAGTTTCATCAGAGTAGATAGTATTATTTCAGAGGAGACCCTGGAGATAGAACAGGCTGTAATACACATTGACAAGGAATGGAATGTACTAATTTCCATCCACATCTGTTAAAAAGTCTGAAGAAATTTTAGTAACAATGAAGCTTATGCAACATGAAATCTACATCATTCACATGCTTGACTTAATGTTGGTAGTAATAATCTTGTTTGTAAAGTTTACAATGTATGTTATGTGTACATTTTAATGATTTTATGAATATTTGAAACTGAAAATGACTTGGCTCTATGAATTAAAATTAAAAAATAAAGTTGCCCCTCAATCACAGTACCTGAGCATTTATTTATTCTGCTTTTTCTGTTATAAATAAAAATTTTATTCAAAGTTTGTGTGTTCATTCAAAGTTTAATATACAACTTCCAAAAACACCCAAACTGAGTTAGGAAAGGAGGAAATTTATGTTTATTAAGACTCGTTTAGTTTTACTAGAAGACACATGAGAAGGCCGAAAACTTCTGTCACCCCCTGTTGAGGTTTACAGTATTCAAGGTGATGTTTCTTATCCCATTATTTATATAGTGTTTAAAAGTTTCTTTACATTTACTAACCTGAAGTGTTTGTACACACAAGAAAACAAAAACTAACAAAGTTTCAGACACTTTATTGCATCATATACTAGATAATTATCACAGGAAATGATATGAAATCAATTTTAATTGGTAAATCCATTCTTACAATGAACCTATTTCTGTTGTGGAAAAAAATAATTGTGGAAGGCATAGTGATTCTTTAAACCAAAGTAATTTTAAAACTGGTGTAAAATTTAAAAAATCTTACAAGTTACATAAAAGTAGAAGAATGCATCATTTATTATATTAAGATATTTACAATATATTTATTATTCATATCTAGACTTAGTGTTAAAAAGGAAATCTTGAACACTTTCTTTCACATAAAGTTTTTGTCGCTTGCTGCACCTGTCTTCAGACTCAGTTAAATGAGAGATTGAAAGGAAACTGACTTTTAATGTGAATAACACGATACCATAAAGACATGCTACAGAATAAAAATTCAGTTCTCCATTTTAAAATAAACAACAATACAGTTGAAGGGTGGAATAACTACTAGAATCATTATGGAAACAAATGTACACCACGCACGGAATGATTGTTTTCATAAGGAAATTTGACAACCATAATTTTATTAGTAGAATTTGTGTACTTATTAATCTACAACTTTAAATGAATTTCTGTTATTTGAAAGTACTCTTTAATGTACAACCAAATATGTATATTAGCTATTCCTCACCTAAAGTCAGTGGCTTTTCAAACCTTCATTCTTTACCTAAAACATGAAACATGCAGGGTATTTGATGCAAGATTTTACTCCAGAACACCTGAATACAGTCCTAGAGATCTCGGTTTCTCTTTGATACTTTTAAATAATATAAACCTCATATACACTTCATTTGAATCTATTTTATGTTGTTAGATCTCTTAACTGTAACTTCACATTTTGTTGAAACACTATTTAACTTCATAAGTAGCTCTGCACTTGTTTTTATTCATTTTCTAAAATAAAGGACACAGCTCTGATGTGACAAGAAATGTATCATTGAAATGCAACAATGAAATAGTTGACTAATCATACAACAGTAGAGTAATCACTGAACATTATAGTTAAAAAACTTTTATCAAAACAAGATCCATCTTTGCCAATTAAATGTATCAGTTGATAAGTGAATGAAGAAATGATAATGAAAGTCCATATCTAAAAGATAGACAGAATTTATTCAAATCCTGGTAATGAAAAATGGAACAGATATAATTGAAAAAGATGTGAAATCTCCCACGAGCATCGTTGAACCTGAAATAAATTATTTAACTTGCTGGTCTTTGTAGCGTTGAGTGCATTTACAGAAATATATTTATTTAAAAGCAGTCATGAATCTAAGAGACAATAGAGTAGAAAACTTAATATTCAGGGTAGAGAAAATATTTGTACATATATATTACATATAACTGTAAATTCAGAAGTTATCATGTGCATGTGTAACACAAAATTATAATAAACTTTGAACTACAGATAGAACACAAACCAAAAGTGAACATTTTTAATTTGTGTTTACTTCTTGTGAAATACTGTGTTAAGCTATTTATATACATATTACTTCCCTTTCAGTCCAATTGAAATCTTACAATATTGCATACATATCTAATCAGTGACATGTTGTATAACAGTGAAAAACTTTCCTGACACAAAATGTATTCTAAAATGGCTGGTGTGGGGTATTAAAGGTTTTATTAAAATAAAGTAGATAACAACAGTTGCAAACTTTTTGTTAACCTGAAGATCACCTAAGAAGGTAGAAGTGTTGTTCTCTAATTTATTTTAATAAAAGTTGTAATACCCATACCAGCCATCTGTAGAATACATCTTTACTTCAGGTGGCTTTCACATTATCACAAAGTACTTTCCTGACACAAGTTTCACATTAAATTTGGTACAATAAATTTCTAATGATTTTGACACTTTTTACTACCAAATTACACACTACTGTTTATAAAATTTTCATGTAGAATTAGGCTAAACTAATGAATGTGTTCAGAGAAAAACTTACCCTAACCCTATTATGTAACAAAGGTTTTTTTATTTTTGCATGTTTCTTAATCTGTGTCAAGTTTTCTGTTTCAAACTATATAAACGACACCCTAGTAAACTTAGTTTCACCAAACTAGTAATGAAATACAAAGAGAAGACAAACTCGATGCTTCTCAAACCTCTGTGTAATAAACACATTTATTGTAATTTTCAAGTAACATTGATCACAACTTTTCATCACCACTGAATTAATCATGTTACATTTTTAACTCTAAAAATTTTCAGTTTAAAACAATGGAAGATTAAAAGGACCTTTCAAGCATTATACTACCAGAAACTAGAAACATATTTCATCAACATCTATTCAAAATTAAATTCTTGAGGTTTTTCCAAACATTACTAAAATCAAGAGTGATAGCTTACAGATGTCAGTAATCAGACATTCTGTGATGTTCTACTCAATGTATCATGAAGTTATCCACTTTTAAATATTTAATTATTACTTTTGTAACCACTCCCAAAATGGTTCTTGTTTTCAGTGCTTGAAATGTGTTTCATACTTCAGTCATAATTGACTGATACTAACCTGATATGTGAAAGTTTAGTTTTACATTCAAAACAACTTTCTCAGTATTTCTCCAGGTACAACAAGCTACAAAACCCTAATTTTGAGGTACGTAATTTTTCAGTCTTCTATTTTATCTACATACAAGAATTGTGTATGTACAAACAACTGATTTAGTTTGAAAACATCTACTAAATATTTGTAATAACTAAAAAATAGGTGAAAAACTTATTACACAATGTTTATACATTTTTTCAGTATATCTCAACATTTATGTCAAAAAACAAATTACTGTATGTATGAGAAAACATGATAGTTGTTTAATTCTATGTGTTTAATAATTTCTAACTGTGGTAACACACAGAACTATGACCACTTAGGTTACAGGAAATGTCTCTGGTAAATATACACTATAACTCAATTTTTTAATAGAATATAGCAAATATATTTTCATTTCAAACTTCAAAAAATGTCAGATTTCTTTATGTTCACACAATAAATGAACAGCTTTGAAATATTAAAGAGCAAGCTAAGGCATTCAGTTTTTAAATGATCTTATTAGAACATTTCTACGAAACTTTTGGTCTAGGTTTATAACAAGGCCAACGACAAACAGGGCAGCAGTGGTTGCAAGAATCTCGACACAACCATGCCATTATGCACTGACAGTGGTAATTGTGGCCACAAGGCAACCCACATAAACTAACACCATAATGATAGCGTTCCAAACAGATGGCACACTCTCTGCATTCTATCATTCCTGAAGGAGTCCCTTGCTGTTTCTCCTCATTTGGAGACTGGAAGCCATGATTTTCTTCATCAGAAACATCACTATTTTGCCAGTTAGAGCAAGAACGTCGTCTTTCAGCTGTTGTGGAGCAGTCACAATCATTGAACGTGGTTTTTTATGTTACTGTCCAAGGAAACTTGACTAGACTCAGAATTTGGTTTCAGGTCTTGTTTGGCAAAGTGGTAATTTAATGGATTAGCTTGTTCTTCAGACATAATTTTGGAATGTGGGTGTTCCATATCTTTATTGTTTTCATAATCAAATTGGTCATCTGATTCTATTTTGTTGTCACTTGAACACCATCCATGGTAAGTCCAAACAGGCAGGTCTTTAATATAATCAGTTGGGAAAACAGGCTGTAGCCATAGGTTTGGAACAGCTAGCCTTTCAATAAGCAACTCCATTCCCTCCTCAAGATCCAGATCCTGAGGAACCATCGGTCGGCTCAGAGTGGCCATTGGTCGAAATAGGTAACTCAAAATATATCCCTCCCAGGGATCAGTCCACCAATCAGCAAAGAAGGAAGATTCATTGAATGAGGAATTATATCCCAATTTCTTCCATATCACACCAGTTATAGTTCCCAAGACAATGAAAGTAAGGAACAACAAATAAGACGAAAGATGCAACTTCCAGTCGTATCTAATGAGAGAAGCTACAGGCGTACCACTTAAATATCGAATTACTTTTAAACAATATTCTGATGTTGTTTCCATGAATGGAAACTGGAACAATCCTATAACCAACAGCCATACTAAAAACAAAACACAATTATATTTGATGATTTGAAATAACAAATGAATAACATGTTTCCAAATTTTGCCCGATAAAAGAAATAATCCAAATCCTGTGAAGATATTTACAATAAACAAACTTAACAAAAATATATCATTCATTTCTGGTCTCAGCCACTTTAAAAAGAAGCCCATGCTGTCAAAATTAAGGGTTTCACCACACTGATGACCGTAAACAACTGTTTTTTCTGGTGTAACAACTAAGTAAACAGGAAATGTTGACACTTTCAACTTGTTCTTCCATTGAATTTTATTATTTTCACTGATATTAACCAATCCAAAGCGGACTCTTCCAGTAAATTTAATGGCCAAAGAAGAAAAAAACAGAGGGGGTTGTGACATAGTTGACATCAAAATCACTCGTATTTCAGACAACGGAGTTTCAGGGGAGTATGTCAACCACCGATTTTCAAGTTCATCAGGAGAATCAACCTTCTTTATCCTAGTTGCTAGAAGATGCCGTATCCACTGTAAAACAGCTTGTGCTTTAGCTGGGAACAGGTAACTATGAAGGACTACTTCCTGCTTGGCCCTGTGTCCTCTGGGAAGTGCAAGAACCAACTGTGGCGTTGTCCACTTCTTCCTAGCACACAGTCTATCAAACAATCATTATCAATTATCACTTACTAAATTACATACTCATAACAAGCAAGAATTTAAATATCTTTATTAAATTTTTCATTAATCCTAGAATCAATTCAGAGATGTGCTAATATTTTGAAACATTTTTTGAACCATTTATAATTGATAATTTATAATAAATGGAACTTGATTTTCTCCTTTCAAATACACAAGTTGTCTTAGTAACTGACCTTTCGTCCAAAGAACATTCAAATATTCCAGCTCGAACTCCAAATCGTGATACCTTGAAATGACCTGTTTCCAAGTGGAAGTGTCCAGTAAAGGTTATGCGTGAGTCCTGAAGGAATTACTTGTACTAACCACACGCTGTCTTTAGTGTCTTCTACCTCCTCGTAAAGTGGCTACCACAGGTGAAGTGAGTGGACTTGGTAGTCTTGCTAAAAATGGAGCTCTGTGGTGTGAGTTTTCCGTTTCTATAGCCGAGTCCAGCTCTTCCTGCACCACCTCTCCTGTTGAATAAATCATCAGTTCCAAAATTCACCTGCTACAATTACTTACAGCAAAACAAAACAGTTTACTGAAGATATAAGCAACACCTACTGGACATCCATAAAACTTTCTATTTTTTGCTCTTTTTTTACCTCTTTATAATTAAAGCCAAAGATGCTTGACGTGTGAACAGAAAATAGTTACCATGGCAAATATCCTTAATAAACACTTCACTTTAGTTTGTTCTTCTGGAAACACAGATAGTGTAAACTAACGAAAATACATACTTAGTTTGTTTTCAAATGGAGACTCATGAAAGGAGCTGGTACAAAAAACACAACAAGTTTTGGTTTTCACTAATTAGATATTTATAAACAGAACACAGATGACAGAAACATCTTCAACAACTTTCAACATGCACTAAATTCTAATCAAATGTGATATAACTATAAAAAAGGTTTTATTGTTATTTGGAACATTCTATAAATGGTTCCTATAACTTTTTAAATTCAAGAACAAATGTAAAATGCACACATCACCAAAATTAATATGATTTGAGAATCACTCTTAATAGATGTTACTGCTAAATCAATCTTGTTTAACTCTGACATGTCTGTCAATTAATCAAGAACATTTTGTACATAAAGTCCTCTAATCAGATTGTAAACATACTGTGATATACGACACCAGATTTATTAACCTTCAGTAAACATACATGTTCTTTTGTGTGTTTATAGCCACCTAGTGGTCAAGCCTAAATTTATATCGTATAATGCTTTTAAATACAAAATTGTTTTTATCCCTGACAAAATTTTTTATTCCATTTTCAGCTTTAAATTCCAATCTTAAACCAACTTACAGAAAGGTTTTATGAAATATGTAAAAGGTGTTTTTGTGCATTAATACATATTTACCAAAATATTATCCATCCTGTGCATTTTGGAATATTGAATGTTATCCAAATAGTTGTGTATATATATCATTTATCATTCTGTTTGAACAACCATTTTTTATTCATAATATTTTAATATTGTTTTATTCCTTAGGAAAATACTCATACAATAGAGTTGAAACAAATTTAGTGTGTGCAAAGTCACAAATAACTATTATTATGGATTAAATGCCAAGATGGCTGTAAACATTAGTTTCAAAGAAAATCTAAGAACAACCTTTTTCTTAACAAAATGCATCAGATTTGTCCCACAATATATTTAGTTTATACTGTAATGTCATAAAACTCAAGTACTATTAGCATCATGTTTATCAGTATACAAGTTACAGTTGAGTGTGTTTCTGCCCATCAAAACATTTCCAAGACAAAAAACCAACATCACTAAAGTATACACATGCCACAGAGTACACCTTCAACAAGTAGTAACCACTATCCTGGGAAGAAACTAGGAGAGTTTATCATGTGTAATTAGGTCAAGAAAAACTGGTTTATGACATATTAATGTTTTTTCAGGTCAGTCATTCTTTAGTATCACCAGCCAGAACTATTATGAGACAAACAGGTTTCACAAGTTCTCTTGCCAGTCCTTTCATTAGTGAATACATGTACATCACAAGGCCCTTAGAAGACTGCTGTGTTACCATAGCAACTTAGTTACTGTAAAAACACTGCTGTTATAAGGGTTGGAATGGTGGTTTGCCATACACCAAATTTAAAACATAATACAATTTTCAAATCCCCACCTATCATATGTTATTCACAGATGTGTATAGATAACTGGATATATGGTAAAAGGAAGCAAAACTACAGTCAAAACAAACGTACAGTGGAAACAAAACTAAAGTCAAAACACAAGCTTAATCAAATTTATGTGTAAAACAACAAACAGGATAGGGAGTATGTAAGTTGCACATAAACATTATGGGTCATAGTGAGGTCAAAACTAACTACTGGTGCACTACTGAGTTATGAAGTAGACATTATAAAACTAACTACTGGTACACTACTGAGAGATGAAGTAGACATTATAAAACTAACTACTGGTACACTACTGAGGGATTAAGTAGAAATTACAAAACTAACTTCTGGTACACTACTGAGTGATGAAGTAGACATTATAAAACTAACTACTGGTACACTTCTCAGTGATGAAGTATACATTATAAAACTTACTACTGGTACACTACTGTATGGCCATCATAAAACTAAGAATCAGTACATAGTTATCCTGTAAACCAGCGTTAGAAATGTTCATATATTTCAAAATTTACAAATAGTGCAACTGTGTGCAGTAAGAGGGTGAACTGAGACTAGATGTTACGACTCAGCCAATCCCTAACAAATAACTATCTGTAATTGATTACAGATAGAATTAAATTATTTATAATTTTTAACTTAGAAATTAGTAGGAATAAAGATAGCTGGTTGTATTTTGTTAATTAAAAGTCCAACCATGCATCATTGTTAACATCTTTTGAAAAAAGGCATTCTTCTGATGCCTGAAATAAGTGGTTAATATATTTAACAAGTTGTTTCGACTAACAAATCAAAATGATAATTTTATCAAAGAAAAATCATCTGTAATTGTTATTAGTTTTTATTTTATTTTATTGAACAACTAATAGCTGGTAAATGAATAGTATAAAAGAATAGTGTACTCCTTGGCCACACTGCATTAACTTTCCAGCTGAATAAAAGTTGAGAACACAGTAAGAGTTTTCAATCATTTGACAATGATACCCATATTTGTTTTCAGTTATCTTGTAATTTGTTTTTATGTCATTTAAATATATGGGTTGGAGAAATAAAATTTCATATTAGTTAGAGAATCCACGTCTGTGCACATGAATTTCAAAATAAAAAAACAGACAATACTTTGCAAACTAACAAAATATTTCTAATAAAGACAAATTTTTCTGTAAAATCTAAAAGTCCAGAGACAAGAACAAATGTTTAATTTCATCCATTATTGGTAGAAATAGATTTATAACTTAAAATCAGTAAACAAAGTTTCTACTCATTTAGAACAATTATCATAGCATTTCCCTTTAGTTGTTAAATATATCTGATTTACTGCTGTTTTTACCTGATGACTCAACTAATGCTGTCAACTCTTGCTTTTCAACAACACCAGCATAGCTTATCCCTCGACTTTCCAAGATCTGCTTTAGTTTCAGAACACTCAAAGAAATGGGTTCCAGAATCTGTCTTGAGTAAAAAACCGGGGAATTTCCTTGGTACCATGAAACAGCTTCTAACAGTCGAGACAGGAAAAACAACAACAAGAAATAAAGTGCTAGAAGAACCAGCCGAAAGTAGAACCACATTCTGACAGTAGAAAATGATACCTGAGAAGTAAAATAATAATAAATTAAGATAGAAGTTATGTTTGTAAACAAAACTATAAACAAATAGAAGTTCAGTAATCTTAATATTACAGTCTAAGAACATGTAACTTGTTTCCAAGTCTTAAGTGTTTGCTTGTTAACAATTCAAAAAGAGAATTATACATCAGGAAGTTATTATTTTCCTATGCTGTACTTCTAATAGGCATTTCCCGATGTTCACAAGATTAGATATTCTTGTCCAGTGCTATCCTTTACATCTTCTGCTCCTCCATACTAGAATGAAATGATTTTAACATGTCTCTCATGTAAGCCATCATGCATCGCTTCTACAACAGAAGCGTGATACACTCGTATGACACACGTGGCTCCCTCTACATGCCTCTACCAAACCATAATTTTGAGGTTTTGCAGAAGACATAAGCACCAGAGGAAAGCAAAAATGGAAGTGCATATAGAAGATAATATTTCAGTATCAAAATATTATAACTTATGACTCAGTACTTTCTCTTCACACAAGTCTGACATGGTACTTTTCTGTTCACACAAGATTAGCTAGAATACCACATTGATCAGATGATGGGACCAAGTGAGGTAATATTGCATCTACTGATACACTTGGAAATAAGAGAATCAGATCATAAGATTTGATAAGGAGAACTGTACCACTTCTGAAACAGGTGTACTCTTTACCCATCTGTAAAATATTGAGATAAGGGCAAAAAAAAAAGGAACACATCCAACTGGCAAAGAACTGTGTCAGAACAATAATTCTAACCATGTAAATATAGCTGTAACTTAATTCTACAAAGAAAAAAGTGAGTAAAATAATAGATGTGCCCCTAAATGTAGAGTGGCTATGGCATAACCTACCTTACTCAGTAAAGCAGCAAGTCAACTACATTCAAAACCCAAGCTGCTGGGGGAAAGGGGGTAGAATGAGAATCATATGGTATTCAGTTCAAGTCCAAGAGACTTGGGGGAATTAGACCCATTATCCAGTATTGAAAGGATGTCTATATAATATAAATATCCCCCCCCTCAACAGTGAAATTGACCATAACCATCCTAAAGGAAATAATTACATCTTCAGAATAGTTATAAGTGATAGCAAAAAGGACAGAACCAGAACATTCCCTGTTACCTCCACTTTGACCCAAAACACAAGAATACAATCAAGCGAAGAATACAGAGAACCATAAGCATATGTAAAAACTTGCGTTGATTGGTTCTCTCTAAATCCAAAACCCAGTCACATGGTACCAACATTCATGCAGGGGTAGGATGAAAGCTCCCAGTCAAAGAGTTCAACTGCAGTTTGATGTCTTACTCCTCTGTGTATATTGCATATTGGAACATGACATCATCTACACCTTCAGAACTCCACCACCCTACTGTCATTTTTGTGCAGAACTCATTCAAGAAGGTTTCTCTATGGTCAACCACTCCAACAGTTTGGATCTGAAAAGTGGTAAGAACTGCCACACTCCACTTGAAGAAGGGGGGGGGTGAGAACACATTGGAGAGTCTGAAGGAATTGTCATCACCTGAGCCAGTATAATGGGTGAAACTCTAGTTTAAAAGGCAAACCAAACTAACTTATTCAGTACATGGCATGTCAATGATGGGCAGCTATTCCTTTTTGCTTTACCCATGAAGACCATGGGTGATACAGTCTAGAAAGTGCAAGTTTATGAAGCAATTAGATCATTAGGTTATTGACCTACAGATAATTTTATGGAATACCCCATCCCAACAGTAAGCACTGCAAAACAATGAAAGATAAAGCACGACTCAACATGGCTGTGAGGTGTAGATATCAAGTTGAAGAACACCTGGTCTGGCACCAGTCACTACTGAACAGGATCAATATCATAAAGAAATGAATCAAGGGTTCCTGAAAGGAAAAGTAGGAATATAAACTTATCCAGTCCAAATCACACAGTAGCCTGAAGATGACCAAAGGTGAGATAAGAAAATCCAATGAAAAAAGAAACCTCAATATGGAGTAATTAATGGGACATAAACATATTAGGTGTAGTCCACAAAACTTGAAGAAACCAACAATCCTTGATGAAAGGACATCAGTGAGGAAAGAAAATCAGCAAGCCAAGCTCCAACTTGAGCAGAACCCACTAGATAATCACCAATATTGTTAACAATATGATATTACTGAAGAAAACAAGAAGCACCCTGAGAAGAAGGAACAGGTGAGGACTGGGAAATGATAGCAGGTGTCACACTGAATTCTGACAAAGACAAATTGGCAACAAGGTTGGAATGATTGAACTGTTGTTGTACTGATATATTTTATGATTCCAAAGATGTATTGCTGTATAAATGGGACCACATGTAAATCTCAATGATAAGATAGCAAACAGATGCAAGTTAAGGTCACATGCAGACCTAGAACAGGGGGTGGGCAACTTATTTTTCATAGTGGCCACAACTGTGGCTAATGAAAGTAACATTGGTCACACTATTCAAAAAAGAAATTCAAAGATGTTAGTTTAATCAAAATAATTGCACTTCAACTAACCTTCAATGTAAAAATTGATGGGGGTTTTCATCAACAAGTTTTGTGAAATTTGGTTAATATATATGCTCAATGAGCATCTTAGCTCTGCCTCTAAATTTATGTGAGTATGCAGAGACCTGTATCTAGACTTGAGAAAATCTAGCATAGAAAATGTTGACTTACACACCCATGTGAAACCAAACATGGAAAATAATTTTGAAATTGCTCTCTTTAAATTTGGAAGACTCTCATTTATCAGAATAGTGAACCACATCTCTCTGAAAGGACATTTTTTGTTTACCTTTTATGCATTCTACACTTTGCATTTCATTTTCAAATCCACACTTATCTAAAGATAAAAAAAGACAATTTTCTTACTGAAATTTCCTAAGTCAAATTGAAATGGATCATACAAAAATTCAAATATCAATTTCAAACTTTTAAATTCAGAAAAACGTGATTCAAATTTTTGATCCAGTTTACATAGAGATCATCTTTAGCATCAGAGAAATCATAGTTATTATTTTCTAGAAAACTATTCAACTTTGCAAAATGTGTGAAATCATTCTTTTGTAATTGTTCTGCAAGGAGGTTTAGCTTTAATTAAAATTCATGAATAGACTGTGATTGGTCGCTTATCATTTTTATCTCTTCCCTGAAACTTTGCATTCAAATTACTCAAGAGCCATCATATAGCACAGAAAGTGTAAATCACACTGCCATGACAAAGTGCCAATTTCAGGGAAATTTTCAATATTACCCTTTTCAACAAAATACTCTTTTATTTGAGGAAATAAGGAAGTAAATCGTTCCAAGACTTTTCCTCTACTTAGCCGTCTCACATTTGCAAAATTAGTAAAATCATCAGAAGTACAGTCACTGCTTTTCTTCAAAGACTCAACAAACTTTCAACAGATGAGAGAGCTTCCACTTCTAATATAATTTACAATTTTTACAACAATGTCCATCAAATTTTTCAATTCATCATTTTAGACGTCCGAGCACATCAATTTTCCTGATGCAAAATGCAATGGAAAGATGGCAGTGTGGACTTCACATTATTTTCAATTAAATGCTACTTCAAAAGAGAAACAAATCCTAATTTCTCCCCAGTCAGGAAGGGAAAAACAAACAGGAATGGGAAAATTAGTCATGTAGTGAAGAAGTCATGTGGTTCAGAGAAAATGAAAGAGATAAAATGTTGCATACCCAAAAAACAAAATTAAAACATTAGGATTAACTGACTCTGGGTGGAGCATGAGAAGGCAAGAGAAAATCAGAACATGGAAACAGATGATTTAAGTTCAAGTCTACCTGAACAGACTCATCTTGTTTGGAAGGAAGTGGGAAAGTCCAGACACAGAGGTTAACCCATGTAACATTCAATCACCTGCTGGGTTGCCAGCACCTGAGACCTAAGATGAAGCAGTAGTCACTTTTAATAAAACACTTCGTATTGTTGTTTTTACCTGGATTTTTTCTAAAAAATTCACTTCAAAATTAAAGAATGATCCTACTTTTGTAATGGTAACAATTCTAAAGAGTTTGATGACAGCAGCTCTGCAAAATCATCTGACTGAAAATAAGAAATACCAACATGAATTAATTTAACAGAAACTTTCCCTTAATACCCTGTTAATGTTTGGTCAGAGATGCAACAGAAAAGGTTTATTTTGGAGTTTTAAAAACATTTTAAGGTTCCACACAAAAGATTAGTTAAGAAACAAATATAACTAGGACACATAGAATGATTATTTCCATGGTTTGTATGGAAACCCATATCAGTAGGACACAGAGAATGATTACTTACATGCTTTGTATGGAAACCCATATCAGTAGGACACAGAGAATTATTACTTACATGGTTTGTATGGAAACCCATATCAGTAGGACACAGAGAATGATTACTTGCATGGTTTGTATGGAAATCCATATCAGTAGGACACAGAGAATGATTACTTACATGGTTTGTATGGAAACCCATATCAGTAGGACACAGAGAATGATTATTTACATGGTTTGTATGGAAACCCATATCAGTAGGACATGGAAAATGATTACTTACATGGTTTGTATGGAAACCCACATGAGTAGGAACACAGAGAATGATTACTTACATGGTTTGTACAGAAACCCACATGAGTAGGACACAGAGAATGATTACTCACATGGTTTGTATGGAAACCCATATCAGTAGGACACAGAGAATGATTACTCACATGGTTTGTATGGAAACCCATATCAGTAGGACACAGAGAATGATTACTCACATGGTTTGTATGGAAACCCATATCAGTAGGACATGGAGATTGATTACTTACATGGTTTGTATGGAAACCCACATGAGTAGGACACAGAGAATGATTACTTACAATGTTTGTATGGAAACCCACATCAATAGGACAGAGAGAATTACTCAGATGGTTTGTATGGAAACCCATATCAGTAGGACACAGAGAATGATTACTTACATGGTTTGTATGGAAACCCATATCAGTAGGACACAGAGAATGATTACTTACATGGTTTGTATGGAAACCCACATCAATAGGACACACAGAAAGATTACTTACATGGTTTGTACACAAACCCACATGAGTAGGACACACAGAATGATTACTTACATGGTTTGTACAGAAACCCACATGAGTAGGACACAGAGAATGATTACTTATATGGTTTGTATGGAAATCCACATCAATAGGACACACAGAAAGATTACTTACATGGTTTGTACACAAACCCACATGAGTAGGACACACAGAATGATTACTTACATGGTTTGTACAGAAACCCACATGAGTAGGACACAGAGAATGATTACTTATATGGTTTGTATGGAAATCCACATCAATAGGACACAGAGAATGATTACTTACATGGTTTGTACACAAACCCACATGAGTAGGACACAGAGAATGATTACTTACATGGTTTGTACACAAACCCACATGAGTAGGACACAGAGAATGACTACTAACATGGTTTGTATGGAAACACATATTAGTGGGACATAGAGAATGATTACTTACATGGTTTGTATGGAAACCCATATCAGTAGGACATGGAGAATGATTACTCACATGGTTTGTATGGAAACCCACATCAATAGGACACACAGAATGATTACTTACATGGTTTGTACAGAAACTCACATGAGTAGGACACGGAGAATGATTAATTACATGGTTTGTATGGTTGCTGGATTGGAGAAAGCAAAATGTTGTTAATGGAGTCCAGTCAAGCTGAACCTACTTTTTTAGTGGACTGCTTCACTGGTCAATGCTTGGACCTATGTATTTTGCTGATTTACAGTAATGATACTGAAAGGGGCATAATTAGTAAATCAGCAAAGTTTGTTAAATATATTAAACTCTTGGTTATTCCTAAATGTAATGAGAGTGCTAAGGTATCAGCAACCCATTAGGATCAATTGGTAAACTTGACAGTCCTTAAATGCAAAGTAATGTACTTGGGTCACCATAATTTAAATGAAATGTTTCATATAGACCGGAAACAATAGACCAAAGTGACAGATGAAAAGAATGTCAGCACAGTGAAAGATAAATCATTCAAGTCAGTTTTATGTTGCTAGCACTAAGGCTAATAGAAGTGTAGGGTACATTTATAGACATGCTAAAGATGTAATTACCATTCTGTACAAACAAATATTTAATATGATTCAATTAGAATAGTGTAGTTTTTGTCTCTTTACTGATGAATGCATACCAACTTCTCGAAAGGGCTTGGAAGAAAGTACTAGAATGATCCTTAATTCGAAAGGTTATCTTATTTAGTCAGGTTACGACCTCTTATTTTCTCTTGTGAAAAAAAGGATACCAGATTTAAGATGACTATTGTCTGAAGAATCAATAGGCTAATGGTATCTGATTTTTAAGTACTGTATTCTGAAGATAATAGGATAAAATACAATGTTTAACATTTGGAAATAAGCTAGATTCTACTTAAGACAACTTTATTTTTCTTAGAGGGTGGTGAGCATATACAAGGTGTTGCTTCAAACTATCAAAATAAATGTAAAAAAAAAACTTGGTCCAGTCTCACCAATATTAAACTTTTGAGTTTATCTTTAGCATGTCTGGTCTGTTCATTTGTAAATTTAAAACCATTCCAAAAAGCCCCATTTCTATAATGATGAAAATAAAGCCTATATAGATTTTTAGTCCGAGACCAATTAAAGGTAATAAACTAAAGGTTGGTTTGATAGGTCCAGGAAAGATATGAATGTTGTTTCAAGTGTACTACACTACAGACTTTAGTATATTTTATAATATTTACTACTAGTTGGCTGCCAAAATAAATATCCATATACATAATTAAAAATTTATGTACAGACTATACGACATCACGTTTTAACAAAATACTGGTCTGTCTTCTTCATTTATGATTTACAGTTTAGCAAAATAATTTATAAATACTAATAATAATACTTTTGTCACATGACAGAAAATGAAATTTAGAAGAAAAGTCCTTAAGTCATAAACCCACTGCATCTTCATAGTTTGTTTGCTCCGGATAGAGGATAATCCACCTGTGAAAAGTGCTCACGTTATAAGGTTTCATATTTTTATTTTTTATTTTTAATCTACGTATTTTCCTAATATCACGAAATAAGCACAATATGCTTCGCTGTATGTCAATATCATATCTGAAGAATACAGGTTAAAAACATGTATGTTATCCACGTAAAAATTTCATTCTACTTACAGAATATTGTTTGTCAACTTACTACTGTATTAATATTAGCATAATATACTTCATCCTACAATAGATTTAACTATTGTGTTACACTCACTAAAGTAAATTCAATTATAAGTAGGCTATGATTGATTACGTGACAACACAGGCTTATAAACAGTATTTTCACACACGAATTACATCATAAGAATTATATCTTCCATTTTCAAGTTTCATAGTTGTACTACAAGTATAATATCTATTACTGAACTTACTGCCTATACAGATCTAACTTTGAAAATTATATAACAATTTTTACTCAATTTGGAAAACAAATATAAAAAATAAAATCTGAACTGTAATTTTTTATATTATAGATATCTCACCTTCTAGTTCTAAAATGTTTTACGTTTAGTCTTGAACTTGACAAAACATTCATTTGATTTTTAAATGTTCATCCTCCAGTTTAATAAAACCCTAAATTTCGGAACTGAAACTATGCTACCATATGATGTAGGCTTACGCTAAGCCTTTGAACTTTGATACGTAAAAGTATAAGCACTCACTGTTCTCCCTTTTTTTCATTATCATCTAGAAGATGGCAGATGGCTACAAAACTATATTTTTAAATATAAATGTTCCGATTATTATGATATATATTATAAAAAAAGATATAAAAACAAGGGTATTTTTTTTCGTTTCAGTAAATTTCTTCATTTATAAATTCATTGAATTTTTGGATTGTGTTCAGCAAGTATTACATAAAAAGCGTTTATAATCAGTTATGAATTTCTTAAGACCAGGAAAACCATAACAACAATTGATAACATGTATAACATTCGGACGTTTCACCCCCTCAGTGGCACAGCAATAATTTTAATGGCTAATAACTCTAAACACTGGGTTTTGATACCTGTGGTGGGTACAGATACCCCACAGTGCAGCTGTAAGTCTACAAACATATCGCTATGCCGAAGGGTGTCATTGGTCTCTAGTGGATCATTTTTAATCAATAAGGTTTATTTGCAAAAAATAAAAATAAAAATAAATCTAACTTAAGTTTCAAGGTAGAGTTCGTAATTGGTTTTAAGATTCGAGTGTTTATAATATTGCTTTTTCCTTTCTGAGAAAAGAAAGACTCAGAATTCACAGAACTTCGGAAACGACATGCTTTCTTTCCGGATGGAGTTTTCTTTGTTAAAATCTTACTTTGTTATATATTTAGGGAAACCATTTTTGTTCAGAATGTTTCGTATAAATGTTATTTCCAAGTAAAGAGTAAAGTAATATGAGTATATTTAGTTTAAAATAAAACGATGTATCGCTATTTCACCTGATTAAACCTACCGGCCTGAGTTGTAAACATTATTTGTCACTCTTTTAGTGAGATGATTCTCCCTAGAATTACACATAGGATACGCAGGGTAACATAAGATTAAAAAAAAAATCATGGAGTAAAACTAAACTACTGAACTTTGTCTGAGTTTGAAGAATAAAATAGATTAGTGTTGACATTTTACAAGTCTGGAAGTAGATGTGACAAAACCATTAAACAAAATCGAAACGTGTGTATATGATAGGTGGAAATGTAGTCAGAAAACCGCAGTAACTTATTAAAAACTTGTTATCTGTAGTTATATACCATGTAAGTGGCAACCCTTTTCAAACAAACCATTGTGTGTAATTATACTTTTTTTTAAACACTACCCACAGGTATGCGGCACTCATTTATACTAAGTCAAAGGCACTGCTGCACCCTCAACATTCCCAGATCACGGGCTCTTGGAGACTGCATACAGTGTGTAATAAAATAAAATATTATTTTATTCCCCAAAACAGAAAAATCAGTTAAAGAGAAGACATTTATATACGAGAAACGGCATGTTTTATGGAGATCAACAGCACCAAAAAGTTTTCGTTGAGAAACTATAAAATTGTGTGAAGAACTGTCTCTCGCATATTTAATAAAGTAACAATAAAGGTTACAAACGTAATTCGCCAAACATTCGAAGGTTTGTGAAACCTGGATAAACGTAAGTATATTAAAGTTTGTAAATGTTGAATTTTCTGGTTCTGATTTGAATTTTTATGTAAAAAAGTGTGAGATGAAACTAACTTTTTTAAAATAATTATTTCGTTGTTTTTCATTCGTTAATATCCATGGTTTATACTCTCTCAACGACTTAATTTAAAAACTAAAAGGGCAACCATACCAGTGTTTCTATCCTAACACTGGATATCTATTGAATATTGGTTGATACCTAATATAGAGTATGTTACTATTGGACGCGAACTATTTTTAATAACACTTCTCAAGTTATAGAAATTAAAACTTTCAGAACTGCTGTTATGCTTCCTTTTTGATTGTTACATGGTACTTATAAATATGTCTGCTTTTTCCCTTATTCATGTTTACAGACCACATTTAATCTTTTTAACCTTTGTAAGATATCTCATTTTTAAGTATTTCCTAATGTTATTATTATCATACTAACAATTTATTTGTTCAACTTTTCATAATTAGTCCACTAAAATCACAGTTGTTTAATTCTCTAAACACTTTGAACCAGTTATTAAAGCATTAATATACCTTTTATCATGCTAATTAAGTTATATCATAATAAGGAAGAATATTTGACGTCATTTGTTTTGTTCCTTTAAAAAGTTGATGACATCATGAATATTTGCAGGTTTTACTTCCATTTTATATTGTTCCTCAAAGTAAAACGTAGAATATATTAAAGTGCTGACTTAGAAACAGATTGGTTATCATCAACCCCACATCAATGTGGTTACAAACTGGGTTAAGTTAATAGTTTTGAGAAGAAGTCTCCAGGTAATTAACCTTCTGAAATAAAAACAAATACATCAGGATTAGTGTAACTATTGCATTTTTTCTACATAACAGAGATAGGTACTTATATTTATCTATTCAATCATCCCTTCCATGTTTTATGAATGAGACACTTTTATAAAGTTTGTGGGTGTAAAACATTTTTATTTTATAATATAGTGTGTTACGGTGAATTTTAAATTATGAATTTTCAATAGCTCAAACTTAGTCAGAACAAAGATCTCTTTAGGCCCTCGAGCCAAATAGTCTTAGAGATAATATCACTCCATTTCAATTTAGTTGTAAGTAAGTTATAGACTATGACAAATAAAACTGTTTTAAATAACCTTTGCTTTATCACTTATTATAGTAACTTACTACACTTTCTGGATAAATAAAATAAAGATGCAAGGTCACGCAAATTTAAACTTATTTCTCTCACGACATTATTAAAATAAATATTATTTTATTATCACAATGAAAATGATTATATTGTCTAATTGAATGTTGCTTAATTTATTTATTAGTTTCATATCAGACAAAGCCAAATTCATTTTAGTATAGTGTTTGACATAATTTAAATATAAAACAACAGATGGCACTAAAACTCAAACTTTAAGCGTTATTATATAAGTCCGCAGACTCACTGATGATACACGTAGAAGAGGAACCACTACTCAGAATTATATTATTTCCCGAAATTATATCATCATCTGCCACTCGATTCCTTGAAGGAACACAGGGCCGCAATCACTTGCGGTTTCAGTAACATGTATTTAAGTGAGTAGGTTGTCAGCCCACTGCACCGAGCCGTCCCTAATTTAGTAGTGTAAGACTAGGGGGAAGGCAGCTAGTCATCACCACCCACCGCCAACTCTTGAGCTGCTCTTTTATCAATGAATAGTGGGATTAACCGTCACATTATAACGCCCCCACGGCTGGGAGGGCGAGCATGTTTGGCGCGACGCGGGCGCGAACCCGCGACCCTCAGATTACGAAGTGCACACCTTAACGCGCTTGACCATGCCGGGCTGAAACTATACAGAAGAAGGTTAAGATATTTAAATATCAAAGACGAATTTGTTAAAGTATGTGTGTTCTTCAGTGTAAATATAATTATTTCTCGTCACAGGACGCCTTTATATAACATTCCTAAATCATTATCTTTCGCTCATTTCTTACAATGATGTAAGTTAATGACAAATCAAAACGCGAACGTCATCAGTAATCTTATTACCGAAACACTTGACGAACGAAATGAGCAGACATGAAATATTCTTATATCATTTATTGAAAAAAATGTGCTTAAAATACAGTTTTAGAATAAATGTTATCAAGTTAACTTTATTACAAGGTCCCTCGCTGGTATATCAGTAAGTCTATGGATTTACAGTCCTAAATTCAGCGGTTCGATCTCCCTCGGTGAATACAGCAGATAGCTTGATGTGGCTTTGTTAAAAGAAACTAACACCTTTATCACAAGAATTAAAAAAATGTAATGCAAAAAAATGTTTCTAAAATGGATTTGTTTGTTTTACAGCAAAGGAAAATTAATATTCTATTTTTTCCTTAATTCGTTTTCCATAACTTAAGCAAGCATTACAATTTATTTAATTTTATGTTTGCTAATTTTACATAATTATATGCAATTGAATATTTTTGTAAGGGAATATATTTATCGTTCTTAGGGATGTCACATGACCGTAAATATAACTTTTATTGGATCTCGTACTTTACGAGAATCTTACTTAAAGATAACAAGAGGAAAACCAATTGGGTCTCGTACTTTACGAGAATCTTACGTAAAGATAACAAGAGGAAAACCAGTGTGTTTGCGCAGTGTTTTTTAGGTTATATGTATTCGGGAAATGGTGAGTGATTTGGAATATTTTACTCGTAAGAAAGGTTGCGAAGATGAGCACAAATTTTTAATAGTTTGAGTATCTTAGTGTGATGTATATGTCGTTTCTATGGGTTGTCGCACATTTAACTTATTTTCATCATCATGACTATAATTATTTCAAGTTGCGTGTAGGACTACTCGTAACACCAATACGAAAACAAAGTATCCACGTGTAAAAAGTCGTTTTTTCTTTAAAAAAAAATAGCTTATTAGTTTTGATAAGCTAAATAAATATAAATAACCATATAATTGTGTATAACAAATGAATACCCTTTTCTGATTATAGCCGTTTTGATGTTTGTTGTAGACTAGTGGTATTTACCGTTCTTTCATTCTTAATAGGAAAAAGAAAACGTATCACATGACCACGTGAATTTGGAATCTCAAGATAGTATAATATTAGAGTTTGAAAATTGTGTTTTTTTTTATAAAATAAAAAAGCGATAAATTAAGTTCTGCCAAATCAGTGAAATACTCTCTCAAACTCAAACTTTATTTGTTTAGTGGTCGTGCGTGATAACTGTTAAAAGTTGAGTGGTATATAATATAGTTTATTTGCTGTTAACTAAATTGCATGTGACTTGTTTGCTACTGATAATTATGCATTGTTTTATAATAGGTAATCGTGATGGATGTAAATACATTTCTTTTGCTTTAATGGCACATAGTAAAAAACCAGAGATGTCTTACTTTGAGGTGTATTTTAATTAAAGTTATTTTTAATTATGTTTTTGTGTTTATTTTAGAAATTTGATGAAATGTGTATATTCTGAAACTTTAATGAAATATTTGTTTATTGCAGTATGCATTATTGTTTAAGTGAATTTTAGGATAAGTTTGTTAAGGCTAGGCTTTATGAGCATCCAGTTATCTATGGTAAGACTGTTGTATCAACTTCTAGATAAAGTGTTTACTTCTAGGTATTGTCAGAAGAGGTAAGTGACTCTGAAGGACCTGTAGTCCATATTCTTAGATCTATAACACCTTTTGTACCTTATGAGGTGTAGGGTTGGTTTGATCTCGTGAGGGTCACCTAGAGATGAATAGTTAAACACGAGGTCTGTTTTTCAACAGGCGGTATTTTTGTAACCCTTTGTTTTAATTATGTATATTTGTACCTATTTAAGAACTAAAAGTGACACAGTTGTTGTAACATGTTTCAAACCACATTAATATGTATCAAATCCTACAGTAATAAACATTCAGTTAACTCAGGAAACACTTTTCATATAAGAAGGGGGGTCACTTATTGTATGCTAGAAATGACTTTTTTTAACAAACCTTGTGCTTTAGTTGCCTGCAAATGTATTTACCCATATTTGCAGGTGCTGTATTGACCTGGCATCATGTGATGGTTAAATTCCTGCAGGATGCAGGATTGAAACTTGATTTCCTTTTAGTTGCTCCATCTATTGTTGGTAAAGATTAGCCCAGGAGTTTCTAGTGGATGGTGTTGACTACTTGCTTTTTTTTCTACTCAATCACTTCAAGAACGGAGTAGCTTTGTGCAAAATTCAACAGACATGCACATATATGAGTCATAGAACACTTGTAATAAACACCATATCAGAGCACTGTTGTCCTTGTTTGCTGTCTTGTAGGTTATGCTACAGTTGTGAAAAATATCAGACAAATGGTAGTTGATCATACATGAGAAGTTGACAATTTAATTATGACAAACAAACGTACGAAGATGAGTGATTGTAAAAAGTTTATTGATTCATTGGAAGAACTATGTAAAGAGAGAACTACAAAACTGGAGGAAGATATCTAAGGAGGAAACTGATGTCAACAAACATTCAGATGGAAAATACTTCAAACATGTAGTTAACATGGAGTGAGTACAAGTTCTGCAAAGGCTTACAGTTACCACATTAGTGGATGTGTGATAAAACTGGTTGAAAATAGCCATTGTCTTGTGACTACTTAGTAAATACGTGATTCGTTAAGATATTTCACTGTATAAGTTGACCAAGCTGAAGCAAGACTAAATATTTAAGGTTCTAAGCTGTTGTATGGTACAAAATATTTTAGTAACGTCTGATGAACTGAATAGCATATATTTTACAAGTGTATGGTTTTGCACAATCTCTAGGGGTAAAGGCTCAATTACAGATTGGAAATCATGTGCCAAATATTAAAATGTAAACAAATGTTTTTATAAATAAGTAGGAAGATGCAAAGACATAAGTTTATCCATTTTAAATACTCTACTGATATTGTTATTATCCTATGGAAACAAAAACAAGCTAGTTTATTCTATGGCTCCCTACACAGGCTTTAAATAACTGAAACCATTTTAACCCATCATAATTTATTTGCTGCTTTTTATCTTACCTCTCACCATCATCACACAGAGATGCAGTAAGTTCTGTTTATTTTTCAGGTACATGATGGATGACGCCCCCCTTCAATCTTGGGTGATTTTCACAAAGTACAACATGTGGCCATAATCTTATTTCTAGTGAATTGTCAGTGTGTAGCCACATAACAAAAACTGTAAGATAAAGTTTACTGGTGTTTTTTTGCCTTCAGGGACTTTAGGATGTTGAATATAAACTAGAGGAAGGAACTGACCTACAACTACATAAAGACAACACAGTGAACAATGCATATAACAATACAACATCAATATCTCTAAGAAAAACAAAGTAACTACAGATGTGTTGCCACCATCTAAAGAAATACTGAGGACACTTTTTCTGAGCTCTTGAAACTGTGATGACTAAACCAGCCATTCTTTCCATTCTAGCTGAACTTCTGGCATAACACATTCTGCCATCAATGTTACAGAAGTGTCCACTGATGCTTAATGAATCTTAATGAATTGTTTTGAGATGTAAGAAGAAGAGCTTCTGTAGCACTATAAACATGTAGATGAAGCCATCAAAGTAACTAAAGAACTCTGACAGACAATCTATCCCACAGTTTTATAAATAAGGTTTGTAGCCTCTATTTCAGTGCCTTCAATATTTCTGCAACCAAATGTAAATGTGATCATGAAAATATTACTTTCATGAGATATACACAAGAAATGACAGTTAAAGTAAAAATTGTTAATATCAGCTCTCCTTGTTGATTGTTTCATTGTAGCTGTTTTGAGAAGGTAATAAGTTAAAGGTTCATGTTGTAGATGGACTTGATAACCAGGTCTTGGATGATGAAGCTATCACATCAAATTTATGAGAAGTTAAAAGTTTATGTTGTGAGACCCAAACATTTTTCTCCTGTCCAAGTGTTAGTTTGGGTGTCTAATGAGAGTTTCTTAAAACATTAAATACAAACATTTTACTCTAACAAAATGTTTGATACTTATGTAACTTTAACACGTCTTCAACAGGTTATTTTCTCCTTTTCCTGGTGTCCCTCTGTAACATAATGCATCCTTTATTTTATTGAAGTAGGGATTAAGAGTCAGGGGGATACTCTCTCTACAGTAGTAATAATGATATCAATATCCTTGTAAGTAAATTGGCATCAGACTTGATAGCTGTGTGAAACTTTCTTCTTTCCACTTATTCAGATTTCATTGTATCGGGTCATCCCTTAAATAATGTCCAATTTTAGGTTCAGGAAAAGAGAGGATTTCAAATGCTTTTAATGTTATTCAATCAATAATGTATGTTCCATTATTATTAATTACTTCCTGCCAACGATTCACAAGCTCCTGAATGTCACTTTTATAAAATTCTTGTGGTTTGGAAGAAAAGAATGTAGAGAGGGTAGTTTTCACATCTTTATGTGTTCTAAGCTCTTTTCCATTAAGATAGTTTTGTGAACTTCAGAAAAAATGATAAACAGATGGGGGCAAGGTCTAAAGAATAAGGGGGATTTGAAAGTTTTCCAGCCTTGGTCTTGAATCTTTGCAGATGTGATCCTTGCTGTATGGGACCATGCATCATCTTGGTTTAATATAAGACCTTTATGATTGATTAAAGCAGGCTTCTTTTCAGTGCAACGTTCAAGCAATCTAATTGTTAACAATAGAAGTCTGATGTAAACGTTACTTTGAGTGGCAGCAACAAACTGAATCACATCAACAATATCCCATCAAATACTCTACAAGACTTTCTTAGGGTGGAGGACCATTTTGGGCTGTGCTTTAGGTAGTTTGCCTGCACTGAGCCATTGTATGCAGCACTTAACATTCTTATAAAATATCCATTTTTCATCTCCAGTCTCTAATCTGTCCAAAAAGGTGTTACGTTCACGAGTGCAGAGAAGTGCAAATGCCCACTCTTGCTCTAAGGTTGGCTTCTGTTAAATCATGGGGACACATTTTCCAAATTTTGGTAACTTTCAAGCTGTTGCAGATGACTGAACTGTTGAATGGATTGAATTAAGCTTCTGTGCTAGTTAAACTGTTACAGCACAATCTTCATCTAGTGCAGCCAGCAGCAAGTCAACATTAAACTCAACAGTACGATCTGAACGTGGTGCATCACTTAAGCTGTAGTCACCTGATCTGAACTTCTGAAACCACCTTCAACATTTTCTTTCACCATGAGAGGCTTTGCACCATAAACACCTTGAATGTTTCGTGTAGTTTCTACTGCACTATTGCCTTTTTTAAACTCATAAAACATTATATTCCTAATGTGCTTGTGAGACACATCCATCTTCATAAGGGTTTATTTGATTAACGATCTGAAAAAGTGGACTTGGATTAGTTTCTTTTTTTTGTCTGAACATTTTTTATACACGTCCTACTCCATTTTTAGTCATTAAAGCCTTCTACAAAGACAGAAATGATGATGCACTTTCTGTATTAAATTTTCGGACATTACTTATGGGATGACCTGATACATGTGTATTTGTTGGTTGTGATGTAGGTGTAGATTATTGCAGAGACAAACGAAACTTTATTAACTAATCATTCGAATACACGTTTTTTTGGTTTGCTTGCAACAAAGAAGCAAAATGCCAGCCCTCTAGTGAGGAAAAAATCAGTCTTCTGTTAGTAAAGAAAAACTAAACATAAAAGAACTGGCATTTTGACCCGATGTTGAAACTTGAAATAAAGCGTTAATCGTAGTGGACTAACAACACTTAAATATATGGTACGTGAAGATCATCTAGTAGAGTAATCCCAAGTTTTGACGTGTTAGTGTTATAATAGGTTTGATGACGTTAATAAAGTGTTTTATTTTCCTAATCTGACATGTTGTGTCGGTTATAAACGTGCGCCACAGGTGTTTACCATTGCTGAATTTCATTGTGGGTAATTGTCGTTTAAGTATATAAGCTTATATCAATCGTATTAACGTTTGACCTGTAAGATGGTCGATGACCAATATGATGCTTGGATGTGTGAATTTCAGTAATAGTATACACGAATGTACCACAACCCAAACTACTACCCAGATCAAATGTATGGTCTTCGAGGGCCCACAGACTCTTTTCAATCGTAAGCCAAAATGGTAAATATGTATATGAAACATATTAACAGTTGTAATAATTATCTTAACAGATGATATACAAACAGTAAAGTGTACATGTTTATCTACCATCATGAAATAAACCTGTTATTGCTACAGACAATATTAACTCTAACAAACCACAGGGAACATTTTGATGAGTTTCCCATCATTGGTGTAGGTGCTGTATGAGTAACTCTAGCCTTTTCACATTTCTGTTTATGTACATTTATATAAATGTGTTTGGAGCTAACATTTCACCTTTTCTTGGTTGCACAGACTGGCTGTTGGTTCAAGTTCGATCGGTACTAAAACGCGATTACCAGTTTTAGGGCCGTGGGTGCTGCTAAAACGTCAGTAAGTTACACAAGAATACCCAACATTTCACGATGGGTGCTACTTACTAGATGTAATCTTTCATTGGTTTACAATTAGGGCAGCTATACACAGATAAACTTGTGTATCTCTGCGCCAAAATTCTGAATGTAGTGTAATTGTGTGATCTCGGGCTTTAAATGTTTTTGAAATAAAGGATTCTGGGAGCTAGTTTCTCTGATATAATACTTTTAGGAATTGCGCATGTACCGTTTCAACACTGTTTCCAATGGCGGGTACAGTTGCACTATGCTCGCCTAAGCCGGGTGACGTAACGTTCATGATCTAATGATTACCAGTACCTGTATTAATTCTGTATTTTGCTTCTCTTCAAAGTGAAGACTGGGTGGGTTGAAATAGGTCTCGCTTCACAGAAGTTTTACTTTTAAGCCATAAAATGTTCTCCGATGCTTTTGTATTTGAATGAAAAAACAAAACGCACGCGGTGATGTCATCATTTTACGTGGGAACCGAACCTGCTCAGATTCTCGTTTGGTTTGAACCTCGTTGCTGGACTGAAATTACTAAATATATTCGAAAATTGTATTATATATATATGAGTGGAATAAGAAACTACTAAGTACTATGTTGGGTAGTCAAAACAAATAGGTTGTGTTTATTAAATGTAGTTGGTTTCAGTACCGTAATGGAACATCTGTTTACACACATACGTAAATACCTTCATTAGTGTTTT